>NW_027523504.1:0-46490 GCF_052094955.1 Ictidomys tridecemlineatus | reverse complement strand
AATCTTGGCAGGCCCTTACCATGAAAGTGATTCTCGCCAGTCTCTGCTTAGGGCTACATCAACAGCAAACAAACCATAGAGATAGAACTTGAAACTGCTTTATTGTGTCAAGTTTCAAAGAGCTAGCACAAACCGTGTTTGATTTAGAGTTCCAAATACATGTATCCTTATAGGAGAAAACAGAGTGAAACCTCAAAATGAAACCGGTTACTGCCAACGAACTGTTTAACCTAGAAGAACGAAATTTGGCGAGCCAAGTGGGATTCGTGTACTGATCATTACCTGAAAGTTTCATCAAGATTGGGTGAAAAAGTGTTTGCTGAGATTTCAGGCAACTCGTAGTTTTTTGGAATCTTGGCAGGCCCTTTCCATGAAAGTGATTCTCGCCAGTCTCTGCTTAGGGCTACATCAACAGCAAACAAACCATAGAGATAGAACTTGAAACTGCTTTATTGTGTCAAGTTTCAAAGAGCTAGCACAAACCGTGTTTGATTTAGAGTTCCAAATACATGTATCCCTATAGGAGAAAACAGAGTGAAACCTCAAAATGAAACCGGTTACTGCCAATGAACGGTTTAACCTAGAAGAACGAAATTTGTTGAGCCAAGTGGGTTGGTGTACTCATCATTACATGAAAGTTTCATCAAGATTGGGTGAAAAAGTGTGTGCTGAGATTTCAGGCAACTCGTAGTTTTTTGGAAGCTTGGCAGGCCCTTTCCATGAAAGTGATTCTCGCCAGTCTCTGCTTAGGGCTACATCAACAGTAAACAAACCATAAAGATAGAACTTGAAACTGCTTTATTGTGTCAAGTTTCAAAGAGCTAGCACAAACCGTGTTTGATTTAGAGTTCAAAATACATGTATCCCTATAGGAGAAAACAGAGTGAAACCTCAAAATGAAAACAGTTACTCCAAAAGAACCGTTTAACCTAGAAGAACGAAATTTGGTGAGCCAAGTGAGATTGGTGTACTGATCATTCCCGGAAAGTATCATCAAGATTGATTGAAAAAGTGTTTGCTGAGATTTCAGGCAACTCGTAGTTTTTTGGAAGCTTGGCAACACCTTTCCATGAAAGTGATTCTCGCCAGTCTCTGCTTAGGGCTTCATCAACAGCAAACAAACCATAGAGATAGAACTTGAAACTGCTTTATTGGGTCAAGTTTCAAAGAGCTAGCACAAACTGGTGTTTGATTTAGAGTTCCAAATACATGTATACGTATAGGAGAAAACAGAGTAAAACCTAAAAATGAAAACGGTTACTGCAAACGAACGGTTTAACCTAGAAGAACGAAATTTGGTGAGCCAAGTGGGATTGGTGTACTGATCATTCCCTGAAAGTATCATCAAGATGGGTGAAAAAGTGTTTGCTGAGATTTCAGGCAACTCGTAGTTTTTTAGAAGCTTGGCAACCCCTTTCCATGAAAGTGATTCCGGCCAGTCTCTTAGGGATACATCAACAGCAAACAAACCATAGAGATAGAACTTGAAACTTTTTTATTGGGTCCAGTTTCAAAGAGCTATCACAAACCGTTTTTGATTTAGAGTTCCAAATACATGTATCTGTATAGTAGAAAATAGAGTGAAACCTCAAAATGAAAACGGTTACTGCAAACGAAGGGTTTAACCTAGAAGAACGAAATTTGGTGAGCCATATGGGATTGGTGTACTGATCATTCCCTAAAATTATCATCAAGATTGGGTGAAAAAGTGTTTGCTGAGATTTCAGGCAACTCCTAGTTTTTTGGAAGTTTGGCAACCCCTTTCCATGAAAGTGATTCTCGCCAGTCTCTGCTTAGGGATACATCAACAGCAAACAAACCATAGAGATAGAACTTGAAACTTTTTTATTGGGTCCAGTTTCCAAAGAGCTAGCACAAACCGTGTTTGTTTTAGAGTTCCCAATACATGTATCCGTATAGGAAGAAACAGAGTGAAACCTCGAAATGAAAACGGTTACTGCAAACGAACGGTTTAACCTAGAAGAACGAAATTTGGTGAGCCAAATGGGATTGGTGTACTGACCATTCCCTTAAAGTATCATCAAGATGGGTGAAAAAGTGTTTGCTGAGATTTCAGGCAACTCGTAGTTTTTTGGAAGCTTGGCAACCCCTTTCCATGAAAGTGATTCTCGCCAGTCTCTGCTTAGGGCTACATCAACAGCAACAAACCATAGAGATAGAACTGAAACTGCTTTATTGGGTTACGTTTCAAAGAGCTACCACAAACCGTGTTTGATTTAGAGTTCCAAATACATGTATCCGTATAGGAGAAAACAGAGTGAAACCTCAAAATGAAAACTGTTACTGCAAACGACCGGTTTAACCTAGAAGAACAAAATTTGGTGAGCCATGTGGGATTTGTGTACTGATCATTCCATGAAAGTATCAACAAGATTGGGTGAAAAAGTGTTTGCTGAGATTTCAGGAAACTCGTAGTTTTTTGGAAGCTTGGCACCCCCTTTCCATTAAAGTGATTCTCGCCAGTCTCTGCTTAGGGCTACATCAACAGCAAACAAACCATAGAGATAGAACTTGAAACTGCTTTATTGGGTCAAGTTTCAAAGAGCTAGCACAAACTGTGTTTGATTTAGAGTTCCAAATACATGTATCCGTATAGGAGAAAACAGAGTGAAACCTCAAAATGAAAACGGTTACTGCAAACGAACGGTTAACCTAGAAGAACGAAATTTGGTGAGCCAAGTGGGATTGGTGTACTGATCATTCCCTGAAAGTATCATCAAGATTGGGTGAAAAAGTGTTTGCTGAGATTTCACGCAACTCGTAGTTTTTTTGGAAGCTTGCAACCCCTTTCCATGAAGTGATTCTGGCCAGTCTCTGCTTAGGGATACATCAACAGCAAACAAACCATAGAGATAGAACTTGAAACTTTTTTATTGGGTCCAGTTTCAAAGAGCTAGCACAAAACGTTTTTGATTTAGAGTTCCAAATACATGTTATCTGTATAGTAGAAAATAGAGTGAAACCTCAAAATGAAAACGGTTACTGCAAACGAAGGGTTTAACCTAGAAGAACGAAATTTGGCGAGCCACGTGGGATTGGTGTACTGATCATTACCTGAAAGTTTCATCAACATTGGGTGAAAAAGTGTGTGCTGAGATTTCAGGCAACTCGTAGTTTTTTGGAAGTTTGGCAACCCCTTTCCATGAAAGTGATTCTCGCCAATCTCTGCTTAGGGATACATCAACAGCAAACAAACCATAGAGATAGAACTTGAAATTTTTCTATTGGGTCCAGTTTCAAAGAGCTAGCACAAACCGTGTTTGATTTAGAGTTCCAAATACTTGTATCCGTATAGGAGAAAAGAGAGTGAAACCTCAAAATGAAAACGGTTACTGCAAACGAACGGTTTAACCTAGAACGAAATTTGGTGAGCCAAGTGGGATAGGTGTACTGATCATTCCCTGAAAGTATCATCAGGATTGGGTGAAAAAGTGTTTGCTGAGATTTCAGGCAACTCGTAGTTTTTTGGAAGTTTGGCAACCCCTTTCCATGAAAGTTATTCTCGCCAGTCTCTGCTTAGGGATACATCAACAGCAAACAAACCATAGAGATAGAACTTGACACTGCTTTATTGGGTCAAGTTTCAAAGAGCTAGCACAAACCGTGTTTGATTTAGAGTTCCAAATACATGTATCCGTATAGGAGAAAACAGAGTGAAACCTCAAAATCAAAACGGTTACTGCAAACGAAAGGTTTAACCTAGAAGCACGAAATTTAATGAGCCAAGTGGGATTGGTGTACTGATCATTCCCTGAAAGTGTCATCAAGATTGGGTGAAAAAGTGTTTGCTGAGATTTCAGGCAACTCGTAGTTTTTTGATAGCTTGGCAACCCCTTTTCATGAAAGTGATTCTCGCCATTCTCTGCTTAGGGCTACATCAAAAGCAAACAAACCATAGAGATAGAACTTGAAACTGCTTTATTGGGTTAAGTTTCAAAGAGCTAGCACAAACCGTGTTTGATTTAGAGTTCCAAATACATGTATCCGCATAGGAGAAAACAGAGTGAAACCTCAAAATGAAAACGGTTACTGCAAACAAACGGTTTAACCTAGAAGAACGAAATTTGGTGAGCCAAGTGGGATTCGTGTACTGATCATTCCCTGAACGTATCAGGACGATTGGGTGAAAAATGTTTGCTGAGATTTCAGGCAACTCGTAGTTTTTTGGAAGCTTGGCAGGCCCTTTCCATGAAAGTGATTCTTGCCAGTCTCAGCTTAGGGCTACATCAACAGCAAACAAACCATAGAGATAGAACTTGAAACTGCTTTATTGTGTCAAGTTTCAAAGAGCTAGCACAAACCGTGTTTGATTTAGAGTTCCAAATACATATATCCCTATAGGAGAAAACAGAGTGAAACCTCAAAATGAAACCGGTTACTGCCAATGAACGGTTTAACCTAGAAGAACGAAATTAGGCGAGCCAAGTGCGATTGTTGTACTGATCATTACCTGAAAGTTTCATCAAGATTGGGTGAAAAAGTGTGTGCTGAGATTTCAGGCAACTCGTAGTTTTTTGGAATCTTGGCAGGCCCTTTCCATGAATGTGATTCTCGCCAGTCTCTGCTTAGGGCTACATCAACAGCAAACAAACCATAGAGATATAACTTGAAACTGCTTTATTGTGTCAAGTTTCAAAGAGCTAGCACAAACCGTGTTTGATTTAGAGTTCCAAATACATGTATCCCTATAGGAGAAAATAGAGTGAAACCTCAAAATGAAACCGGTTACTGCCAACGAAAGGTTTAACCTAGAAGAACGAAATTTGCCGAGCCAAGTGGGATTGGTGTACTGATCATTACCTGAAAGTTTCATCAACATTGGGTGAAAAAGTGTGTGCTGAGATTTCAGGCAACTCGTAGTTTTTTGGAATCTTGGCAGGCCCTTACCATGAAAGTGATTCTCGCCAGTCTCTGCTTAGGGCTACATCAACAGCAAACAAACCATAGAGATAGAACTTGAAACTGCTTTATTGTGTCAAGTTTCAAAGAGCTAGCACAAACCGTGTTTGATTTAGAGTTCCAAATACATGTATCCTTATAGGAGAAAACAGAGTGAAACCTCAAAATGAAACCGGTTACTGCCAACGAACGGTTTAACCTAGAAGAACGAAATTTGGCGAGCCAAGTGGGATTCGTGTACTGATCATTACCTGAAAGTTTCATCAAGATTGGGTGAAAAAGTGTTTGCTGAGATTTCAGGCAACTCGTAGTTTTTTGGAATCTTGGCAGGCCCTTTCCATGAAAGTGATTCTCGCCAGTCTCTGCTTAGGGCTACATCAACAGCAAACAAACCATAGAGATAGAACTTGAAACTGCTTTATTGTGTCAAGTTTCAAAGAGCTAGCACAAACCGTGTTTGATTTAGAGTTCCAAATACATGTATCCCTATAGGAGAAAACAGAGTGAAACCTCAAAATGAAACCGGTTACTGCCAATGAACGGTTTAACCTAGAAGAACGAAATTTGTTGAGCCAAGTGGGTTGGTGTACTCATCATTACATGAAAGTTTCATCAAGATTGGGTGAAAAAGTGTGTGCTGAGATTTCAGGCAACTCGTAGTTTTTTGGAAGCTTGGCAGGCCCTTTCCATGAAAGTGATTCTCGCCAGTCTCTGCTTAGGGCTACATCAACAGTAAACAAACCATAAAGATAGAACTTGAAACTGCTTTATTGTGTCAAGTTTCAAAGAGCTAGCACAAACCGTGTTTGATTTAGAGTTCAAAATACATGTATCCCTATAGGAGAAAACAGAGTGAAACCTCAAAATGAAAACAGTTACTCCAAACGAACCGTTTAACCTAGAAGAACGAAATTTGGTGAGCCAAGTGAGATTGGTGTACTGATCATTCCCGGAAAGTATCATCAAGATTGATTGAAAAAGTGTTTGCTGAGATTTCAGGCAACTCGTAGTTTTTTGGAAGCTTGGCAACACCTTTCCATGAAAGTGATTCTCGCCAGTCTCTGCTTAGGGCTTCATCAACAGCAAACAAACCATAGAGATAGAACTTGAAACTGCTTTAGTGGGTCAAGTTTCAAAGAGCTAGCACAAACCGTGTTTGATTTAGAGTTCCAAATACATGTATCCATATAGGAGAAAACAGAGTGAAAACTCAAAATGAAAATGGTTACTTCAAACGAACGGTTTAACCTAGAAGAGCGAAATTTGGTGAGCCAAGTGGGATTGGTGTACTGATGATTCCCTGAAAGTATCATCAAGATTGGGTGAAAAAGTGTTTGCTGAGATTTCAGGCAACTCGTAGTTTTTTGGAAGCTTGGCAACGCCTTTCCATGAAAGTGATTCTCGCCAGTCTCTGCTTAAAGCTACATCAACAGCAAACAAACCATAGAGATAGAACTTGAAACTGCTTTATTGGGTCAAGTTTCAAAGAGCTAGCACAAACCGTGTTTGATTTAGAGTTCCAAATACATGTATTTTTATAGGAGAAAATAGAGTGAAACCTCAAAATGAAAACGGTTACTGCAAACGAACGGTTTATCCTAGAAGAACGAAATTTGCTGAGCCAAGTGGGATTGGTGTAATGATCATTCCCTGAAAGTATCATCAAGATTGACTGAAAATGTGTTTGCTGAGATTTCAGGCAACTCGTAATTTTTTGGAAGCTTGGCAACCCCTTTCCATGAAAGTGATTCTTGCCAGTCTCTGTTAATGGCTACTTCAACATCAAACAAACCATAGAGATAGAACTTGAAACTGCTTTATTGGGTCAAGTATCAAAGGGCTAGAACAAACCGTGTTTGATTTAGAGTTCCAAATACATGTATCCGTATAGGAGAAAACAGAGTGAAACCTAAAAATGAAAACGGTTACTGCAAACGACCGGTTTAACCTAGAAGAACGAAATTTGGTGAGCCAAATGGGATTGGTGTACTGATCATTCCCTTAAAGTATCATCAAGATTGGGTGAAAAAGTGTTTGCTGAGATTTCAGGCAACTCGTAGTTTTTTGGAAGCTTGGCAACCCCTTTCCATGAAAGTGATTCTCGCCAGTCTCTGCTTAGGGCTACATCAACAGCAAACAAACCATACAGATAGAGCTTGAAACTGCTTTATTGGGTCAAGTTTCAAAGAGCTACCACAAACCGTGTTTGATTTAGAGTTCCAAATACATGTATCCGTATAGGAGAAAACAGAGTGAAACCTAAAAATGAAAACGGTTACTGCAAACGAACGGTTTAACCTAGAAGAACGAAATTTGGTGAGCCAAATGGGATTGGTGTACTGATCATTCCCTTAAAGTATCATCAAGATTGGGTGAAAAAGTGTTTGCTGAGATTTCAGGCAACTCGTAGTTTTTTGGAAGCTTGGCAACCCCTTTCCATGAAAGTGATTCTCGCCAGTCTCTGCTTAGGGCTACATCAACAGCAAACAAACCATACAGATAGAGTTTGAAACTGCTTTATTGGGTCAAGTTTCAAAGAGCTACCACAAACCGTGTTTGATTTAGAGTTCCAAATACATGTATCCCTATAGGAGAAAACAGAGTGAAACCTCAAAATGAAAACTGTTACTGCAAACGGCCGGTTTAACCTAGAAGAACGAAATTGGTGAGCCATGTGGGATTTGTGTACTGATCATTCCCTGAAAGTATCATCAAGATTGGGTGAAAAAGTGTGTGCTGAGATTTCAGGAAACTCGTAGTTTTTTGGAAGCTTGGCAACCCCTTTCCATTAAAGTGATTCTCGCCAGTCTCTGCTTAGGGCTACATCAACAGCAAACAAACCATAGAGATAGAACTTGAAACTGCTTTATTGGGTCAAGTTTCAAAGAGCTAGCACAAACTGTGTTTGATTTAGAGTTCCAAATACATGTATACGTATAGGAGAAAACAGAGTAAAACCTAAAAATGAAAACGGTTACTGCAAACGAACGGTTTAACCTAGAAGAACGAAATTTGGTGAGCCAAGTGGGATTGGTGTACTGATCATTCCCTGAAAGTATCATCAAGATTGGGTGAAAAAGTGTTTGCTGAGATTTCAGGCAACTCGTAGTTTTTTGGAAGCTTGGCAACCCCTTTCCATGAAAGTGATTCCGGCCAGTCTCTTAGGGATACATCAACAGCAAACAAACCATAGAGATAGAACTTGAAACTTTTTTATTGGGTCCAGTTTCAAAGAGCTAGCACAAACCGTTTTTGATTTAGAGTTCCAAATACATGTATCTGTATAGTAGAAAATAGAGTGAAACCTCAAAATGAAAACGGTTACTGCAAACTAAGGGTTTAACCTAGAAGAACGAAATTTGGTGAGCCATATGGGATTGGTGTACTGATCATTCCCTAAAATTATCTTCAAGATTGGGTGAAAAAGTGTTTGCTGAGATTTCAGGCAACTCGTAGTTTTTTGGAAGTTTGGCAACCCCTTTCCATGAAAGTGATTCTCGCCAGTCTCTGCTTAGGGATACATCAACAGCAAACAAACCATAGAGATAGAACTTGAAACTTTTTTATTGGGTCCAGTTTCAAAGAGCTAGCACAAACCGTGTTTGATTTAGAGTTCCCAATACATGTATCCGTATAGGAGAAAACAGAGTGAAACCTCGAAATGAAAACGGTTACTGCAAACGAACGGTTTAACCTAGAAGAACGAAATTTGGTGAGCCAAATGGGATTGGTGTACTGACCATTCCCTTAAAGTATCATCAAGATTGGGTGAAAAAGTGTTTGCTGAGATTTCAGGCAACTCGTAGTTTTTTGGAAGCTTGGCAACCCCTTTCCATGAAAGTGATTCTCGCCAGTCTCTGCTTAGGGCTACATCAACAGCAAACAAACCATAGAGATAGAGCTTGAAACTGCTTTATTGGGTTACGTTTCAAAGAGCTACCACAAACCGTGTTTGATTTAGAGTTCCAAATACATGTATCCGTATAGGAGAAAACAGAGTGAAACCTCAAAATGAAAACTGTTACTGCAAACGACCGGTTTAACCTAGAAGAACAAAATTTGGTGAGCCATGTGGGATTTGTGTACTGATCATTCCCTGAAAGTATCAACAAGATTGGGTGAAAAAGTGTTTGCTGAGATTTCAGGAAACTCGTAGTTTTTTGGAAGCTTGGCACCCCCTTTCCATTAAAGTGATTCTCGCCAGTCTCTGCTTAGGGCTACATCAACAGCAAACAAACCATAGAGATAGAACTTGAAACTGCTTTATTGGGTCAAGTTTCAAAGAGCTAGCACAAACTGTGTTTGATTTAGAGTTCCAAATACATGTATCCGTATAGGAGAAAACAGAGTGAAACCTCAAAATGAAAACGGTTACTGCAAACGAACGGTTTAACCTAGAAGAACGAAATTTGGTGAGCCAAGTGGGATTGGTGTACTGATCATTCCCTGAAAGTATCATCAAGATTGGGTGAAAAAGTGTTTGCTGAGATTTCACGCAACTCGTAGTTTTTTGGAAGCTTGGCAACCCCTTTAAATGAAAGTGATTCCGGCCAGTCTCTGCTTAGGGATATATCAACAGCAAACAAACCATAGAGATAGAACTTGAAACTTTTTTATTGGGTCCAGTTTCAAAGAGCTAGCACAAAACGTTTTTGATTTAGAGTTCCAAATACATGTATCTGTATAGTAGAAAATAGAGTGAAACCTCAAAATGAAAACGGTTACTGCAAACGAAGGGTTTAACCTAGAAGAACGAAATTTGGCGAGCCAAGTGGGATTGGTGTACTGATCATTACCTGAAAGTTTCATCAACATTGGGTGAAAAAGTGTGTGCTGAGATTTCAGGCAACTCGTAGTTTTTTGGAAGTTTGGCAACCCCTTTCCATGAAAGTGATTCTCGCCAATCTCTGCTTAGGGATACATCAACAGCAAACAAACCATAGAGATAGAACTTGAAATTTTTTTATTGGGTCCAGTTTCAAAGAGCTAGCACAAACCGTGTTTGATTTAGAGTTCCAAATACATGTATCCGTATAGGAGAAAAGAGAGTGAAACCTCAAAATGAAAACGGTTACTGAAAACAAAAGGTTTAACCTAGAAGAACGAAATTTGGTGAGCCAAGTGGGATTGGTGTACTGATCATTCCCTGAAAGTATCATCAAGATTGGGTGAAAAAGTGTTTGCTGAGATTTCAGGCAACTCGTAGTTTTTTGGAAGCTTGGCAACGCCTTGCCATGAAAGTGATTCTCGCCAGTCTCTGCTTAAAGCTACATCAACAGCAAACAAACCATAGAGATAGAACTTGAAACTGCTTTATTGGGTCAAGTTTCAAAGAGCTAGCACAAACCGTGTTTGATTTAGAGTTCCAAATACATGTATCTGTATAGGAGAAAACAGAGTGAAACCTCAAAATGAAAACGGTTACTGAAAACAAACGGTTTAACCTAGAAGAACGAAATTTGGTGAGCCAAGTGGGATTGGTGTACTGATCATTCGCTGAAAGTATCATCAAGATTGGGTGAAAAAGTGTTTGCTGAGATTTCAGGCAAATCGTAGTTTTTTGGAAGCTTGGCAACCCCTTTCCATGAAAAAGATTCTTGCCAGTCTCTGCTTAGGGCTATATTACAGCAAACAAACCATAGAGATAGAACTTAAAACTGCTTTATTGGGTCAAGTTTCAAAGAGCTAGCACAAACCGTGTTTGATTTAGAGTTCCAAATACATGTATTTTTATAGGAGAAAACAGAGTGAAACCTCAAAATGAAAACGGTTACTGCAAACGAACGGTTTATCCTAGAAGAACGAAATTTGCTGAGCCAAGTGGGATTGGTGTACTGATCATTCCCTGAAAGTATCATCAAGATTGAGTGAAAAAGTGTTTGCTGAGATTTCAGGCAACTCGTAATTTTTTGGAAGCTTGGCAACCCCTTTCCATGAAAGTGATTCTTGCCAGTCTCTGTTAATGGCTACTTCAACAGCAAACAAACCATAGAGATAGAACTTGAAACTGCTTTATGGGGTCAAGTATCAAAGAGCTAGAACAAACCGTGTTTGATTTAGAGTTCCAAATACATGTATCCGTATAGGAGAAAACAGAGTGAAACCTCAAAATGAAAACGGTTACTGCAAACGACCGGTTTAACCTAGAAGAACGAAATTTGGTGAGGCATGTGGGATTGGTGTACTGATCATTCCCAGAAAGTATCATCAATATTGGGTGAAAAAGTGTTTGTTGAGATTTTAGGCAACTCGTAGTTTTTTGGAAGCTTGGCAATCCCTTTCCATGAAAGTGATTCTCGCCAGTCTCTGCTTAGGGTTACATCAACAGCAAACAAACCATAGAGATAGAACTTGAAACTTTTTTATTGGGTCCAGTTTCAAAGAGCTAGCACAAACCGTTTTTGATTTAGACTTCCAAATACATGTATCTGTATAGTAGAAAATAGAGTGAAACCTCAAAATGAAAACGGTTACTGCAAACGAAGGGTTTAACCTAGAAGAACGAAATTTGGTGAGCCATGTGGGATTGGTGTACTGATCATTCCCTAAAATTATCATCAAGATTGGGTGAAAAAGTGTTTGCTGAGATTTCAGGCAACTCATAGTTTTTTGGAAGTTTGGCAACCCCTTTCCATGAAAGTGATTCTCGCCAGTCTCTGCTTAGGGATACATCAACAGCAAACAAACCATAGAGATAGAACTTGACACTGCTTTATTGGGTCAAGTTTCAAAGAGCTAGCACAAACCGTGTTTGATTTAGAGTTCCAAATACATGTATCCGTATAGGAGAAAACAGAGTGAAACCTCAAAATCAAAACGGTTACTGCAAACGAAAGGTTTAACCTAGAAGCACGAAATTTAATGAGCCAAGTGGGATTGGTGTACTGATCATTCCCTGAAAGTGTCATCAAGATTGGGTGAAAAAGTGTTTGCTGAGATTTCAGGCAACTCGTAGTTTTTTGATAGCTTGGCAACCCCTTTTCATGAAAGTGATTCTCGCCAGTCTCTGCTTAGGGCTACATCAAAAGCAAACAAACCATAGAGATAGAACTTGAAACTGCTTTATTGGGTCAAGTTTCAAAGAGCTAGCACAAACCGTGTTTGATTTAGAGTTCCCAATACATGTATCCGTATAGGAGAAAACAGAGTGAAACCTAAAAATGAAAACGGTTACTGCAAACGAACGGTTTAACCTAGAAGAACGAAATTTGGTGAGCCAAATGGGATTGGTGTACTGATCATTCCCTTAAAGTATCATCAAGATTGGGTGAAAAAGTGTTTGCTGAGATTTCAGGCAACTCGTAGTTTTTTGGAAGCTTGGCAACCCCTTTCCATGAAAGTGATTCTCGCCAGTCTCTGCTTAGGGCTACATCAACAGCAAACAAACCATAGAGATAGAGCTTGAAACTGCTTTATTGGGTTACGTTTCAAAGAGCTACCACAAACCGTGTTTCATTTAGAGTTCCAAATACATGTATCCGTATAGGAGAAAACAGAGTGAAACCTCAAAATGAAAACTGTTACTGCAAACGACCGGTTTAACCTAGAAGAACAAAATTTGGTGAGCCATGTGGGATTTGTGTACTGATCATTCCCTGAAAGTATCATCAAGATTGGGTGAAAAAGTGTTTGCTGAGATTTCAGGAAACTCGTAGTTTTTTGGAAGCTTGGCACCCCCTTTCCATTAAAGTGATTCTCGCCAGTCTCTGCTTAGGGCTACATCAACAGCAAACAAACCATAGAGATAGAACTTGAAACTGCTTTATTGGGTCAAGTTTCAAAGAGCTAGCACAAACTGTGTTTGATTTAGAGTTGCAAATACATGTATCCGTATAGGAGAAAACAGAGTGAAACCTCAAAATGAAAACGGTTACTGCAAACGAACGGTTTAACCTAGAAGAACGAAATTTGGTGAGCCAAGTGGGATTGGTGTACTGATCATTCCCTGAAAGTATCATCAAGATTGGGTGAAAAAGTGTTTGCTGAGATTTCACGCAACTCGTAGTTTTTTGGAAGCTTGGCAACCCCTTTCCATGAAAGTGATTCCGGCCAGTCTCTGCTTAGGGATACATCAACAGCAAACAAACCATAGAGATAGAACTTGAAACTTTTTTATTGGGTCCAGTTTCAAAGAGCTAGCACAAAACGTTTTTGATTTAGAGTTCCAAATACATGTATCTGTATAGTAGAAAATAGAGTGAAACCTCAAAATGAAAACGGTTACTGCAAACGAAGGGTTTAACCTAGAAGAACGAAATTTGGTGAGCCATGTGGGATTGGTGTACTGATCATTCCCTAAAATTATCATCAAGATTGGGTGAAAAAGTGTTTGCTGAGATTTCAGGCAACTCGTAGTTTTTTGGAAGTTTGGCAACCCCTTTCCATGAAAGTGATTCTCGCCAATCTCTGCTTAGGGATACATCAACAGCAAACAAACCATAGAGATAGAACTTGAAATTTTTTTATTGGGTCCAGTTTCAAAGAGCTAGCACAAACCGTGTTTGATTTAGAGTTCCAAATACATGTATCCGTATAGGAGTAAAGAGAGTGAAACCTCAAAATGAAAACGGTTACTGCAAACGAACGGTTTAACCTAGAACGAAATTTGGTGAGCCAAGTGGGAGAGGTGTACTGATCATTCCCTGAAAGTATCATCAGGATTGGGTGAAAAAGTGTTTGCTGAGATTTCAGGCAACTCGTAGTTTTTTGGAAGCTTGGCAACCCCTTTTAATGAAAGTGATTCTCGCCAGTGTTTGCTTAGGGCTACATTAACAGCAAACAAACCATAGAGATAGAACTTCACACTGCTTTATTGAGTCAAGTTTCAAAGAGCTAGCAAAAACCGTGTTTGATTTAGAGTTGCAAATACATGTATCCGTATAGGAGAAAAGAGATTGAAACCTCAAAATGAAAACGGTTACTGCAAACGAACGGTTTAACCTAGAAGAACGAAATTTGGTGAGCCAAGTGGGATTGGTGTACTGATCATTCCCTGAAAGTATCATCACGATTGGGTGAAAAAGTGTTTGCTGAGATTTCAGGCAACTCGTAGATTTTTGGAAGCTTGGCAACCCCTTTCCATGAAAGTGATTCTCGCCAGTCTCTGCTTAGGGCTACATCAACAGCAAACATACCATAGAGATAGAACTTGAAACTGCTTTATTGGGTCAAGTTTCAAAGAGCTAGCACAAACCGTGTTTGATTTAGAGTTCCAAATACATGTATCCGTATAGGAGAATACAGAGTGAAACCTCAAAATGAAAACGGTTACTGCAAACGAACGGTTTAACCTAGAAGAACGAAATTTGGTTAGCCAAGTGGGATTTGTGTACTGATCAGTCCCTGAAAGTATCATCAAGATTGGGTGAAAAAGTGTTTGCTGAGATTTCAGGAAACTCGTAGTTTTTTGGAAGCTTGGCAAATCCTTTCCATGAAAGTGATTCTCGCCAGTCGCTGCTTAGGGCTACATCAACAGCAAAGAAACCATAGAGATAGAACTTGAAACTGCTTTATTGGGTGAAGTTTCAAAGAGCTAGCACAAACCGTGTTTGATTTAGAGTTCCAAATACATGTATCCATATAGGAGAAAACAGAGTGAAACCTCAAAATGAAAACGGTTACTGGAAACGAAGGGTTTAACCTAGAAGAACGAAATTTGGTGAGCCAAGTGGGATTGGTGTACTGATCATTCCCTGAAAGTATGATCACGATTGGGTGAAAAAGTGTGTGCTGAGATTTCAGGCAACTCGTAGTTTTTTGGAAGCTTGGAAACCCCTTTCCATGAAAGTGATTCTCGCCAGTCTCTGCTTAAAGCTACATCAACAGCAAACAAACCATAGAGATAGAACTTGAAACCGCTTTATTGGGTCAAGTTTCAAAGAGCTAGCACAAACCGTGTTTGATTTAGAGTTCCAAATACATGTATCCGTATAGGAGAAAACAGAGTGAAACCTCAAAATGAAAACGGTTACTGCAAATGAACGGTTTAACCTAGAAGAACGAAATTTGGTGAGCCAAGTGGGATTGGTGTAAAGATCATTCCCTGAAAGTATCATCAAGATTGGGTGAAAAAGTGTTTGCTGAGATTTCAGGCAACTCGTAGTTTTTTGTAGGCTTGGCAAATCCTTTCCATGAAAGTGATTCTCGCCAGTCTCTGCTTAGGGCTATATCAACAAAAAAAAACAAACCTTAGAGATAGAACTTGAAACTGCTTTATTGGGTCAAGTTTCCAAGAGCTAGCACAAACCGTGTTTGATTTAGAGTTCCAAATACATGTATCCCTATAGGAGAAAAACAGAGTGAAACCTCAAAATGAAAACGGTTACTGCAAACGAACGGTTTAACATAGAAGAACGAAATTTGGTGAGCCAAGTGGGATTGGTGTACTGATCACTCCCTGAAAGTATCATGAAGATGGGTGAAAAAGTGTTTGCTGAGATTTCAGGCAACTCGTAGTTTTTTGGAAGCTTGGCAACCCCTTTCCATGAAAGTGATTCTCGGCAGTCTCTGCTTAGGGCTACATCAACAGCACACAAACCATAGAGATAGAACTTGAACTGATTTACTGGGTCAAGTTTCAAAAAGCTAGCACAAACCGTGTTTTATTTAGACTTCCAAATACATGTATCCGTATAGGAGAAAACAGAGTGAAACCTCAAAATGAAAACGGTTACTGCAAACGAACGGTTAAACCTAGAAGAACGAAATTTGGTGAGCCAAGTGGGATTGGTGTACTGATCATTCCCTGAAAGTATGATCACGATTGGGTGAAAAAGTGTTTGCTGAGATTTCAGGCAACTCGTAGTTTTTGAAAGCTTGGCAACCCCTTTTCATGAAAGTGATTCTCGCCTGTCTCTACTTAGGGCTACATCAACAGCAAACAAACCACTGAGATAGAACTTGAAACTGCTTTATTGGGTCAAGTTTCAAAGAGCTAGCACAAACCGTGTTTGAATTAGAGTTCCAAATAAATGTATCCGTATAGGAGAAAACACAGTGAAACCTCAAAATGAAAACGGTTACTGCAAACGTACGGTTTAACCTAGAAGAACGAAATTTGGTGAGCCAAGTGGGATTGGTGTACTGATCATTCCCTGAAAGTATCGTCACGATTGGGTGAAAAAAGTGTTTGCTGAGATTTCAGGCAACTCGTAGTTTTTGGAAGCTTGGCAACCCCTTTCCATGAAAGTGATTCTCGCCAGTCTCTGCTTAGGGCTACATCAACAGCAAACAAACCACTGAGATAGAACTTGAAACTGCTTTATTGGGTCAAGTTTCAAAGAGCTAGCACAACCGTGTTTGATTTAGAGTTCCAAATACATGTATCCGTATAGGCGAAAACAGAGTGAAACCTCAAAATGAAAACGGTTACTGCAAACGAACGGTTTAACCTAGAAGAACGAAATTTGGTGAACCAAGTGGATTGGTGTACTGATCATTCCCTGAAAGTATCATCACGATTGGGTGAAAAAGTGTTTGCTGAGATTTCAGGCAACTCGTAGTTTTTTGGAGGCTTAGTAACCCCTTTCTATGAAAGTGATTCTCGCCAGTCTCTGCTTAGGGCTACATCAACAGCAAACTAACCACTGACATAGAACTTGAAAGTGCTTTATTGGGTCAAGTTTTCAAAGAGCTAGCACAAAACCGTGTTTGATTTAGAGTTCCACATACATGTATCCGTATAGGAGAAAAACAGAGTGAAACCTCAAAATGAAAACGGTTACTGCAAACGAACGGTTTAACCTAGAAGAACGAAATTTGGTTAGCCAAGTGAGATTGGTGTACTGATCATTCCCTGAAAGTATCATCAAGATTGGATGAAAAAGTGTTTGCTGAGATTTCAGGAAACTCGTAGTTTTTTGGAAGCTTGGCAACCCCTTTCCATGAGAGTGATTCTCGCCAGTCTCTGCTTAGGGCTACATCAACAGCAAACAAACCATAGAGATAGAACTTGAAACTGCTCTATTGGGTCAAGTTTCAAAGAGCTAGCACAAACTGTGTTTGATTTAGAGTTTCCAAATACATGTATCCGTATAGGAGAAAAGAGAGTGAAACCTCAAAATGAAAACGGTTACTGAAAACGAACGGTTTAACCTAGAAGAACGAAATTTGGTTAGCCAAGTGGAATTGGTGTACTGATCATTACCTGAAAGTATCATCACGATTGGGTGAAAAAGTGTTTGCTGAGATTTCAGGCAACTCGTAGTTTTTTGGAAGCTTGGCAGGCCCTTTCCATGAAAGCGATTCTCGCCAGTCTCTGCTTAGGGCTACATCAACAGCAAACAAACCATAAAGATAGAACTTGAAACCACTTTATTGGGTCAAGTTTCAAAGAGCTAGCACAAACCGTGTTTGATTTAGAGTTCCAAATACATGTATCCCTATAGGAGAAAACAGAGTGAAACCTCAAAATGTAAACGGTTACTGCAAACGAACGGTTTAACCTAGAAGAACGAAATTTGGTGAGCCAAGTGGGATTGGTGTACTGATCATTCCCTGAAAGTATCATCACGATTGGGTGAAAAAGTGTTTGCTGAGATTTCAGGCAACTCGTAATTTTTGGAAGCTTGGCAACCCCTTTCCATGAAAGTGATTCTCGCCAGTCTCTTCTTAGGGCTACATCAACAGCAAACAAACCATAGAGATAGAACTTGAAACTGGTTTATTGGGTCAAGTTTCAAAGAGCTAGCACAAACCGTGTTTGAATTAGAGTTCCAAATACATGTATCCGTATAGGAGAAAACAGAGTGAAACCTCAAAATGAAAACGGTTACTGCAAACGAACGGTTTAACCTAGAAGAACGAAATTTGGTGAGCCAAGTGGGATTGGTGTACTGATCATTCCCTGAAAGTATCATCACGATTGGGTGAAAAAGTGTTTGCTGAGATTTCAGGCAACTCGTAGTTTTTCGGAACCTTGGCAGGCCCTTTCCATGAAAGCGATTCTCGCCAGTCTCTGCTTAGGCCTACATCAACAGCAAACAAACCACTGAGATAGAACTTGAAACTGCTTTATTGTGTCAAGTTTCAAAGAGCTAGCACAAACCGTGTTTGATTTAGAGTTCCAAATACATGTATCCCTATAGGAGAAAACAGAGTGAAACCTCAAAATGAAAAACGGTTACTGCAAATGACCGGTTTAACCTAGAAGAACGAAATTTGGCAAGCCAAGTGGGATTGGTGTACTGATCATTACCTGAAAGTATCATCAAGATTGGGTGAAAAAGTGTTTGCTGAGATTTCAGGCAACTCGTAGGTTTTTGGAAGCTTGGCAGGCACTTTCCATGAAAGTGATTCTCGCCACTCTCTGCTTAGGGCTACATCAACAGCAAACTAACCATAGGGATAGAATTTGAAACTGCTTTAGTGTGTCAAGTTTCAAAGACCTAGCACAAACTGTGTTTGATTTAGAGTTTCAAAAATATGTATCCCTATAGGAGAAAACAGAGTGAAACCTCAAAATGAAAACGGTTACTGAAAGGAACGGTTTAACCTAGAAGAACGAAATTTGGCGAGCCAAGTGGGATTGGTGTACTGATCATTACCTGAAAGTATCATCAAGATTGGGTGAAAAAGTGTTTGCTGAGATTTCAGGCAACTCGTAGTTTTTTGGAAGCTTGGAAGGCCCTTTCCATGAAAGTGATTCTCGCCAGTCTCTGATTAGGGCTATATCAACAGCAAACAAACCATAGAGATAGAACTTGAAACTGCTTTATTGTGTCAAGTTTCAAAGAGCTAGCACAAACCGTGTTTGATTTAGAGTTCCAAATACATGTATCCCTATAGGAGAAAACAGAGTGAAACCTCAAAATGAAAACGGTTACTGCAAACGACCGGTTTAACCTAGAAGAACGAAATTTGGCAAGCCAAGTGGGATTGGTGTACTGATCATTACCTGAAAGTATCATCAAGATTGGGTGAAAAAGTGTTTGCTGAGATTTCAGGCAACTCGTAGGTTTTTGGAAGCTTGGCAGGCACTTTCCATGAAAGTGATTCTCGCCACTCTCTGCTTAGGGCTACATCAACAGCAAACTAACCATCGGGATAGAACTTGAAACTGCTGTAGTGTGTCAAGTTTCAAAGAGCTAGCACAAACCGTGTTTGATTTAGAGTTCCAAATACATGAATCCCTATAGGAGAAAACAGAGTGAAACCTCAAAATGAAAACGGTTACTGCAAACGAACGGTTTAACCTAGAAGAACGAAATTTGGCGAGCCAAGTGGGATTGGTGAACTGATCATTACCTGAAAGTATCATCAAGATTGGGTGAAAAAGTGTTTGCTGAGATTTCAGGCAACTCGTATTTTTTTTTTAGTTTGGCAGGCCCTTTCCATGAAAGTGATTCTCGCCAGTCGCTGCTTAGGGCTACATCAACAGCAAACAAACCATAGATATAGAACTAGAAACTGCTTTATTGTGTCAAGCTTCAAAGAGCTAGCACAAACCGTGTTTGATTTAGAGTTCCAAATACATGTATCCCTATAGGAGAAAACAGAGTGAAACCTCAAAATGAAACCGGTTACTGCCAATGAACTGTTTAACCTAGAAGAACGAAATTTGGCGATCCAAGTGGGATTGGAGTACTGATCATTACCTGAAAGTTTCATCAAGATTGGGTGAAAAAGTGTTTGCTGAGATTTCAGGCAACTCGTAGTTTTTCGGAAGCTTGGCAGGCCCTTTCCATGAAAGTGATTCTCGCCAGTCTCTGCTTAGGGCTACATCAACAGCAAACAAACCTTAGAGATAGAACTTGAAACTGCTTTATTGTGTCAAGTTTCAAAGAGCTAGCACAAACCGTGTTTGATTTAGAGTTCCAAATACATGTATCCCTTTGAAGAAAACAGAGTGAAACCTCAAAATGAAACCGGTTACTGCCAACGAACGGTTTAACCTAGAAGAACGAAATTTGGCGAGCCAAGTGGGATTGGTGTACTGATCATTACCTGAAAGTATCATCAAGATTGGGTGAAAAAGTGTTTTCTGAGATTTCAGGCAACTCGTAGTTTTTTGGAAGCTTGGCAGGCCCTTTCCATGAAAGTGATTCTCGCCAGTCTCTGCTTAGGGCTACATCAACAGCAAACAAACCATAGAGATAGAACTCGAAACTGCTTTATTGTGTCAAGTTTCAAAGAGCTAGCACTAACCGTGTTTGATTTAGAGTTCCAAATACATGTATCCCTATAGGAGAAAACAGAGTGAAACCTCAAAATGAAACTGGTTACTGCCAACGAACGGTTTAACCTAGAAGAATGAAATTTGGCGAGCCAAGTGGGATTGGTGTACTGATCATTACCTGAAAGTTTCATCAAGATTGGGTGAAAAAGTGTGTGCTGAGATTACAGGAAACTCGTAGGTTTTTGGAAGCTTGGCAGGCACTTTCCATGAAAGTGATTCTCGCCAGTCTCTCCTTAGGGCTACATCAACAGCAAACAAACCATAGAGATATAACTTGAAACTGCTTTATTGTGTCAAGTTTCAAAGAGCTAGCACAAACCGTGTTTGATTTAGAGTTCCAAATACATGTATCCCTATGGGAGAAAACAGAGTGAAACCTCAAAATGAAACCGGTTACTGCCAACGAACGGTTTAACCTAGAAGAACGAAATTTGTTGAGCCAAGTGGGATTGTTGTACTCATCATTACCTGAAAGTTTCATCAAGATTGGGTGAAAAAGTGTGTGCTGAGATTTCAGGCAACTCGTAGTTTTTTGGAAGCTTGGCAGGCCCTTTCCATGAAAGTGATTCTCGCCAGTCTCTGCTTAGGGCTACATCAACAGCAAACAAACCATAGAGATAGAACTCGAAACTGCTTTATTGTGTCAAGTTTCAAAGAGCTAGCACTAACCGTGTTTGATTTAGAGTTCCAAATACATGTATCCCTATAGGGGAAAACAGAGTGAAACCTCAACATGAAACCGGTTACTGCCAACGAACGGTTTAACCTAGAAGAACGAAATTTGGCGAGCCAAGTGGGATTGGTGTACTGATCATTACCTGAAAGTTTCATCAAGATTGGGTGAAAAAGTGTGTGCTGAGACTTCAGGCAACTCGTAGTTTTTTTTAAGTTTGGCAGGCCCTTTCCATGAAAGTGATTCTCGCCAGTCTCTGCTTAGGGCTACATCAACAGCAAACAAACCATAGAGATAGAACTTTAAACTGCTTTATGGTGTCAAGTTTCAAAGAGCTAGCACAAACCGTGTTTGATTTAGAGTTCCAAATACATGTATCCCTATAGGAGAAAACAGAGTGAAACCTCAAAATGAAACTGGTTACTGCCAACGAACGGTTTAACCTAGAAGAATGAAATTTGGCGAGCCAAGTGGGATTGGTGTACTGATCATTACCTGAAAGTTTCATCAAGATTGGGTGAAAAAGTGTGTGCTGAGATTACAGGAAACTCGTAGTTTTTTGGAAGCTTGGCATGCCCTTTCCATGAAAGTGATTCTCGCCAGTCTCCGCTTAGGGCTACATCTACAGCAAACAAACCATAGAGATAGAACTTGAAACTGCTTTATGGTGTCAAGTTTCAAAGAGCTAGCACAAACCGTGTTTTATTTAGAGTTCCAAATACATGTATCCCTATACGAAAAAACAGAGTGAAACCTCAAAATGAAACTGGTTACTGCCAACGAACGGTTTAACCTAGAAGAATGAAATTTGGCGAGCCAAGTGGGATTGGTGTACTGATCATTACCTGAAAGTTTCATCAAGATTGGGTGAAAAAGTGTGTGCTGAGATTTCAGGCAACTCGTAGTTTTTTGGAAGCTTGGCAGGCCCTTTCCATGAAAGTGATTCTCGCCAGTCTCTGCTTAGGGCTACATCAACAGCAAACAAACCATAGAGACAGAACTTGAAACTGCTTTATTGTGTCAAGTTTCAAAGAGCTAGCACAAACCGTGTTTGATTTAGAGTTCCAAATACATGTATCCCTATGGGAGAAAACAGAGTGAAACCTCAAAATGAAACCGGTTACTGCCAACGAACGGTTTAACCTACAAGAAGGAAATTTGGCGAGCCGAGTGGGATTGGTGTACTGATCATTACCTGAAAGTTTCATCAAGATTGGGTGAAAAAGTGTGTGCTGAGATTTCAGGCAACTCGTAGTTTTTTGGAAGCTTGGCAGGCCCTTTCCATGAAAGTGATTCTCGCCAGTCTCTGCTTAGGGCTACATCAACAGCAAACAAACCATAGAGATAGAACTTGAAACTGCTTTATTCTGTCAAGTTTCAAAGAGCTAGAACAAACCGTGTTTGATTTAGAGTTCCAAGTACATGTATCCCTATAGGAGAAAACACAGTGAAACCTCAATATGAAACTGGTTACTGCCAACGAACGGTTTAACCTAGAAGAATGAAATTTGGCGAGCCAAGTGGGATTCGTGTACTGATCATTACCTGAAAGTTTCATCAAGATTGGGTGAAAATGTGTGTGCTGAGATTTCAGGCAACTCGTAGTTTTTTGGAAGCTAGGCAGGCCCTTTCCATGATAGTGATTCTTGCCAGTCTCTGCTTAGGGCTACATCAATAGCAAACAAACCATAGAGATAGAACTTGAAACTGCTTTCTTGAGTCAAGTTTCAAAGAGCTAGCACAAACCGTGTTTGATTTAGAGTTCCAAATACATGTATCCCTATAGGAGAAAACAGAGTGAAACCTCAAAATGAAAGCGGTTGCTGCCAACGAACGGTTTAACCTAGAAGAACGAAATTTGGCGAGCCAAGTGGGATTGGTGTACTGATCATTACTTGAAAGTTTCATCAAGATTGGGTGAAAAAGTGTGTGCTGAGATTTCAGGCAACTTATAGTTTTTTGGCAGCTTGGCAGGCCCTTTCCATGAAAGTGATTCTCACCAGTCTCTGCTTAGGGCGACATTAACAGCAAACAAACCATAGAGATAGAACTTGACACTGCTTTATTGTGTCAAGTTTCAAAGAGCTAGCACAAACCGTGTTTGATTTAGAGTTCCAAATACATGTATCCCTATAGGAGAAAACAGAGTGAAACCTCAAAATGAAACCTGTTACGACCAACGAACGGTTTAACCTAGAAGAACGAAATTTGGCGAGCCGAGTGGGATTGGTGTACTGATCATTACCTGAAAGTTTCATCAAGATTGGGTAAAAAAGTGTGTGCTGAGATTTCAGGCAACTCGTAGTTTTTTGGAAGCTTGGCAGGCCCTTTCCATGAAAGTGATTCTCGCCAGTCTCTGCTTAGGGCTACATCAACAGCAAACAAACCATAGAGATAGAACTTGAAACTGCTTTTATTGTGTCAAGTTTCAAAGAGCTAGCACAAACCGTGTTTGATTTAGAGTTCCAAGTACATGTATCCCTATAGGAGAAAACACAGTGAAACCTCAAATGAAACCGGTTACTGCGAACGAACGGTTTAACCTAGAAGAACGAAATTTGGCGAGCCAAGTGGGATTCGTGTACTGATGATTACCTGAAAGTTTCATCAAGATTGGGTGAAAAAATGTGTGCTGAGATTTCAGGCAACTCGTAGTTTTTTGGAAACTTGGCAAGCCCTTTCCATGAAAGTGATTCTCCCCAGTCTCTGCTTAGGGCTACATCAACAGCAAACAAACCATAGAGATAGAACTTGAAACTGCTTTTATGTGTCAAGTTTCAAAGAGCTAGCACAAACCGTGGTTTATTTAGAGTTCCAAATACATGTATCCCTATACGAGAAAACAGAGTGAAAACTCAAAATGAAACCGGTTACTGCCAACGAACGGTTTAACCTAGAAGAACGAAATTTGGCGAGCCGAGTGGGATTGGTGTACTGATCATTACCTGAAAGTTTCATCAAGATTGGGTGAAAAAGTGTGTGCTGAGATTTCAGGCAACTCGTAGTTTTTTGGAAGCTTGGCAGGCCCATTCCATGAAAGTGATTCTCGCCAGTCTCTGCTTAGGGCTACATCGACAGAAAACAAACCATAGAGATAGAACTTTAAACTGCTTTATTGTGTCAAGTTTCAAAGAGCTAGCACAAACCGTGTTTGATTTAGAGTTCCAAATACATGTATCCCTATAGGAGAAAACAGAGTGAAACCTCAAAATGAAACCGGTTACTTCCAAAGAACGGTTTAACCTAGAAGAACGAAATTTGGCGAGAAAAGTGGGATTCGTGTACTGATCATTACCTGAAAGTTTCATCAAGATTGGGTGAAAAAGTGTGTGCTGAGATTTCAGGCAACTCGTAGTTTTTTGGAAGCTTGGCAGGCCCTTTCCATGGAAGTGATTCTCGCCAGTCTCTGCTTAGGGGTACATCAACAGCAAACAAACCATAGAGATAGAACTTGAAACTGCTTTATTGCGTCAAGTTTCAAAGAGCTAGCACAAACCGTGTTTGATTTAGAGTTCCAAATGCATGTATCCCTATAGGAGAAAACAGAGTGAAACCTCAAAATGAAAGCGGTTGCTGCCAACGAACGGTTTAACCTAGAAGAACGAAATTTGGCGAGCCAAGTGGGATTGGTGTACTGATCATTACCTGAAAGTATCATCAAGATTGGGTGAAAAAGAATTTGCTGAGATTTTAGGCAACTCAGAGTTTTTTGGAAGCTTGGCAGGCCCGTTCCATGAAAGTGATACTCGCCAGTCTCTGCTCATGGCTACATCAACAGCAAACAAACCATAGAGATAGAACTTGAAACTGCTTTATTGTGTCAAGTTTCAAAGAGCTAGCATAAACCGTGTTTGATTTAGAGTTCCAAATACATGTATCCCTATAGGAGAAAACAGAGTGAAACCTCAAAATGAAAACGGTTACTGAAAGGAACGTTTTAACCTAGAAGAACGAAATTTGGTGAGCCAAGTGGGATTTGTGTACTGATCATTACCTGAAAGTATCATCAAGATTGGGTGAAAAAGTGTTTGCTGAGATTTCAGGCAACTCGTAGTTTTTAGGAAGCTTAGCAGGCCCTTTCCATGAAAGTGATTCTCGCCAGTCTCTGCTTAGGGCTACATCAACAGCAAACAAACCATAGAGATAGAACTTGAAACAGCTTTATTGTGTCAAGTTTCAAAGAGCTAGCACAAACCGTGTTTGATTTAGAGTTCCAAATACATGTATCCCTATAGGAGAAAACAGAGTGAAACCTCAAAATAAAAACGGTTACTGCAAACGAACGGTTTAACCTAGGAGAACGAAATGTGGCGAGCCAAGTGCGATTGGTGTACTGATCATTACCTGAAAGTATCATCAAGACTGGGTGAAAAAGTGTTTGCTGAGATTTCAAGCAACTCGTAGTTTTTTGGAAGCTTGGCAGGCCCTTTCCATGAAAGTGATTCTCGCCAGTCTCTGCTTCCGGCTACATAAACAGCAAACAAATCATAGAGATAGAACTTGAAACTGCTTTATTGTGTCAAGTTTCAAAGAGCTAGCACAAACCGTGTTTGATTTTAGAGTTCCAAATACATGTATCCCTATAGCAGAAAACAGAGTGAAACCTCAAAATGAAAACGGTTACTGCCAACGAACGGTTTAACCTAGAAGAATGAAATTTGGCGAGCCAAGTGGGATTGGTGAACTGATCATTACCTGAAAGTATCATTAAGATTGGGTGAAAAAGTGTTTGCTTAAATTTCAGGCAACTCGTACTTTTTTAGAAGCTTGGCAGGCTTTTTCCATGTAAGTGATTCTCGCCAGTCTCTGATTAGGGCTACATCAACAGCAAACAAACCATAGAGTTAGAACTTGAAACTGATTTATTGTGTCAAGTTTCAAAGAGCTAGCACAAACCGTGTTTGATTTAGAGTTCCAAATACATGTATCCCTATAGGAGAAAACAGAGTGAAACCTGAAAATTAAACCGGTTACTGCCAACGAACGGTTTAACCTAGAAGAACGAAATTTGGCGAGCCAAGTGAGATTGGTGTACCGATCATTACCTGAAAGTATCATAAAGATTGGGTGAAAAAGTGTTTGCTGAGATTTCAGGCAACTCTTAGTTTTTTAGAAGCTTGGCAGGCCCTTTCCATGAAAGTGATTCTCGCCAGTCTCTGCTTAGGCCTACATCAACAGGAAACAAACCATAGAGATAGAACTTGAAACTGCTTTATTGTGTCAAGTTTCAAAGAGCTAGGACAAACCGTGTTTGATTTAGAGTTCCAAATACATGTATCCCTATAGGAGAAAACAGAGTGAAACCTCAAAATGAAACCGGTTACTGCCAACGAACGGTTTAACCTAGAAGAACGAAATTTGGCGAGCCAAGTGGGATTGGTGTACTGATCATTACCTGAAAGTTTCATCAAGATTGGGAGAAAAAGTGTGTGCTGAGATGTCAGGCAACTCGTAGTTTTTTGGAAGCTTTGCAGGCCCTTTCCATGAAAGTGATTCTCGCCAGTCTCTGCTTAGGGCTACATCAACAGCAAACAAACCATAGAGATAGAACTTGAAACTGCTTTATTGTGTCAAGTTTCAAAGAGCTAGCACAAACCGTGTTTGATTTAGAGTTCCAAATACATGTATCCCTATAGGAGAAAACAGAGTGAAACCTCAAAATGAAACCGGTTACTGCCAACGAACGGTTTAACCTAGAAGAACGAAATTTGGCGAGCCAAGTGGGATTTGTGTACTGATCATTACCTGAAAGTTTCATCAATATTGGGTGAAAAAGTGTTTGCTGAGATTTCAGGCAACTCGTAGTTTTTTGGAAGCTTGGCAGGCCCTTTCCATGAAAGTGATTCTTGCCAGTCTCTGCTTAGTGCTACATCAACAGCAAACAAACCATAGAAATAGAACTTGAAACTGCTTTATTGTGTCAAGTTTCAATGAGCTAGCACAAACCATGTTTGATTTAGAGTTCTAAATACATGTATCCCTTTGAAGAAAACAGAGTGAAACCTCAAAATGAAACCGGTTACTGCCAACGAACGGTTTAACCTAGAAGAACGAAATTTGGCGAGCCAAGTGGGATTGGTGTACTGATCATTACCTGAAAGTATCATCAAGATTGGTGGAAAAAGTGTGTGCTGAGATTTCAGGCAACTCGTAGTTTTTTTGGAAGCTTGGCAGGCCCTTTCCATAAAAGTGATTCTCGCCAGTCTCTGCTTAGGGCTACATCAACAGCAAACAAACCATAGAGATAGAACTTGAAACTGCTTTATTGTGTCAAGTTTCAAAGAGCTAGCACAAACCGTGTTTGATTTAGAGTTCTAAATACATGTATCCCTATAGGAGAAAACAGAGTGAAACCTCAAAATGAAACCGGTTACTGCCAACGAACTGTTTAACCTAGAAGAACGAAATTTGGCAAGCCAAGTGGGATTGGTGTACTGATCATTACCTGAAAGTTTCATCAAGATTGGGTGAAAAAGTGTTTGCTGAGATTTCAGGCAACTCGTAGTTTTTCGGAAGCTTGGCAGGCCCTTTCCATGAAAATGATTCTCGCCAGTCTCTGCTTAGGGCTACATCAACAGCAAACAAACCATAGAGATAGAACTTGAAACTGCTTTGTTGTGTCAAGTTTCAAAGAGCTAGCACAAACCGTGTTTGATTTAGAGTTCCAAATACATGTATCCCTTTGAATAAAACAGAGTGAAACCTCAAAATGAAACCGGTTACTGCCAACGAATGGTTTAACCTAGAAGAACGAAATTTGGCGAGCCAAGTGGGATTGGTGTACTGATCATTACCTGAAAGTATCTTCAAGATTGGGTTAAAAAGTGTTTTCTGAGATTTAAGGCAACTTATACTTTTTTGGAAGCTTGGCAGGCCCTTTCCATGAAAGTGATTCTCACCAATCTCTGCTTAGGGCTACATCAACAGCAAACAAACCATAGAGATAGAACTTGACACTGCTTTATTGTGTCAAGTTTCAAAGAGCTAGCACAAACCGTGTTTGATTTAGAGTTTCAAATACATGTATCCCTATAGGAGAAAACAGAGTGAAACCTCAAAATGAAACTGGTTACTGCCAACGAACGGTTTAACCTAGAAGAACGAAATTTGGCGAGCCGAGTGGGATTGGTGTACTGATCATTACCTGAAAGTTTCATCAAGATTGGGTAAAAAAGTGTGTGCTGAGATTTCAGGCAACTCGTAGTTTTTTGGAAGCTTGGCAGGCCCTTTTTATGGAAGTGATTCTCGCCAGTCTCTGCTTAGGGCTACATCAACAGCAAAAAAACCATAAAGATAGAACTTGAAACTGCTTTATTGTGTCAAGTTTCAAAGAGCTAGCACAAACCGTGTTTGATTTAGAGTTCCAAATACATGTATCCCTATAGGAGAAAACAGAGTGAAACCTCAAAATGAAAGCGGTTGCTGCCAACGAACGGTTTAACCTAGAAGAACGAAAATTGGCGAGCCAAGTGGGATTGGTGTACTGATCATTACCTGAAAGTTTCATCAAAATTGGGTGAAAAAGTGTGTGCTGAGATTTCAGGCAACTCGTAGTTTTTTGGAAGCTTGGCAGGCCCTTTCCATGAACGTGATTCTCGCCAGTCTCTTCTTAGGGCTACATCAACAGCAAACAAACCATAGAGATAGAACTTGAAACTGCTTTCTTGTGTCAAGTTTCAAAGAGCTAGCACAAACCATGTTTGATTTAGAGTTCCAAATACATGTATCCCTATAGGAGAAAACAGAGTGAAACCTCAAAATGAAAGCGGTTGCTGCCAACGAACGGTTTAACCTAGAAGAACGAAATTTGGCGAGCCAAGTGGGATTGGTGTACTGATCATTACATGAAAGTTTCATCAAGATTGGGTGAAAAAGTGTGTGCTAAGATTTCAGGCAACTCGTAGTTTTTTGGAAGCTTGGCAGGCCCTTTCCATGAAAGTGATTCTCGCCAGTCTCTGCTTAGGGCTACATCAACAGCAAACAAACCATAGAGATAGAACTTGAAACTGCTTTATTGTGTCAAGTTTCAAAGAGCTTGCACAAACCGTGTTTGATTTAGAGTTCCAAATACATGTATCCCTATGAGAGAAAACAGAGTGAAACCTCAAAATGAAACCGGTTACTGCCAAGGAACGGTTTAACCTACAAGAACGAAATTTGTCGAGCCGTGTGGGATTGGTGTACTGATCATTACCTGAAAGTTTCATCAAGATTGGGTGAAAAAGTGTGTGCCGAGATTTCAGGCAACTCGTAGTTTTTTGGAAGCTTGGCAGGCCCTTTCCATGAAAGTGATTCTCGCCAGTCTCTGCTTAGGGCTACATCAACAGCAAACAAACCATAGAGATAGAACTTGAAACTGCTTTATTCTGTCAAGTTTCAAAGAGCTAGAACAAACCGTGTTTGATTTAGAGATCCAAGTACATGTATCCCAATAGGAGAAAACAGAGTGAAACCTCAAAATGAAACCGGTTACTGCCAACGAACGGTTTAACCTAGAAGAACAAAATTTGGCGAGAAAAGTGGGATTCGTGTACTGATCATTACCTGAAAGTTTCATCAAGATTGGGTGAAAAAGTGTGTGCTGAGATTTCAGGCAACTCGTAGTTTTTTGGAAGCTTGGCAGGCCCTTTCCATGGAAGTGATTCTCGCCAGTCTCTGCTTAGGGCTACATCAACAGCAAACAAACCATAGAGATAGAACTTGAAACTGCTTTATTGTGTCAAGTTTCAAAGAGCTAGCACAAACTGTGTTTGATTTAGAGTTCCAAATACACGTATCCCTATGAGAGAAAAGAGAGTGAAACCTCAAAATGAAACCGGTTACTGCCAAGGAACGGTTTAACCTACAAGAACGAAATTTGGCGAGCCGTGTGGGATTGGTGTACTGATCATTACCTGAGAGTTTCATCAAGATTGGGTGAAAAAGTGTGTGCCGAGATTTCAGGCAACTCGTAGTTTTTTGGAAGCTTGGCAGGCCCTTTCCATGAAAGTGATTCTCGCCAGTCTCTGCTTAGGGCTACATCAACAGCAAACAAACCATAGAGTTAGAACTTGAAACTGCTTTATTGTGTCAAGTTTCAAAGAGCTTGCACAAACCGTGTTTGATTTAGAGTTCCATATACATGTATCCCTATAGGAGAAAAAAGAGTGAAACCTCAAAATGAAACCGGTTACTGCCAACGAACGGTTTAACCTTGAAGAACGAAATTTGGCGAGCCAAGTGGGATTGGTGTACTGATCATTACCTGGAAGTTTCATCAAGATTGGGTGAAAAAGTGTGTGCTGAGATTTCAGGCAACTCGTAGTTTTTTGCAAGCTTGGCAGGCCCTTTCCATGAAAGTGATTCTTGCCAGTCTCTGCTTAGCGCTACATCAACAGCAAACAAACCATAGATATAGAACTTGAAACTGCTTTATTGTGTCAAGTTTCAAAGAGCTAGCACAAACCGTGTTTGATTTAGAGTTCCAAATACACGTATCCCTATAGGAGAAAAGAGAGTGAAACTTCAAAATGAAACCGGTTGCTGCCAACGAACGGTTTAACCTAGAAGAATGAAATTTGGCGAGCCAAGTGGGATTGGTGTACTGATCATTACCTGAAAGTTTCATCAAGATTGGGTGAAAAAGTGTGTGCTGAGATTTCAGGCAACTCGTAGTTTTTGGAAGCTTGGCAGGCCCTTTCCATGAAAGTGATTCTCGCCAGTCTCTGCTTAGGGCTACATCAACAGCAAACAAACCATAGAGATAGAACTTGAAACTGCTTTATTGTGTCAAGTTTTAAAGAGCTAGCACAAACCGTGTTTGATTTAGAGTTCCAAATACATGTATCCCTATAGGAGAAAACAGAGTGAAACCTCAAAATGAAAGCGGTTACTGCCAACGAACGGTTTAACCTAGAAGAACGAAATTTGGCGAGCCAAGTTGGATTGGTGTCCTGATCATTACCTGAAAGATTCATCAAGATTGGGTGAAAAAGTGTGTGCTGAGATTTCAGGCAACTCTTAGTTTTTTGGAAGCTTGGCAGGCCCTTTCCATGGAAGTGATTCTCGCCAGTCTCTGCTTAGGGCTACATCAACATCAAACAAACCATAGAGATAGAACTTGAAACTGCTTTATTGTGTCAAGTTTCAAAGAGCTAGCACAAACCGTGTTTGATTTAGAGTTCCAAATACATTTATCCGTATATTAGAAAACAGAGTTAAACCTCAAAATGAAATCGATTGCTGCCAACGAATGGTTTAACCTAGAAGAACGAAATTTGGCGAGCCAAGTGGGATTGGTGTACTGATAATTACCTGAAAGTTTCATCAAGATTGGGTGAAAAAGTGTGTGCTGAGATTTCAGGCAACTCGTAGTTTTTTGGAAGCTTGGCAGGCCCTTTCCATGAAAGTGATTCTCGCCAGTGTCTGCTTAGGGCTACATCAACAGCAAACAAACCATAGAGATAGAACTTGAAACTGCTTTATTGTGTCAAGTTTCAAAGAGCTAGCACAAACCGTGTTTGATTGAGAGTTCCAAATACATGTATCCCTATAGGAGAAAACAGAGTGAAACCTCAAAATGAAAGCGGTTGCTGCCAATGAACGGTTTAACCTAGAAGAACGAAATTTGGCGAGCCAAGTGGGATTTTTGTACTGATCATTACCTGAAAGTTTCATCAAAATTGGGTGAAAAAGTGTGTGCTGAGATTTCAGGCAACTCGTAGTTTTTTGGAAGCTTGGCAGGCCCGTTCCATAAAAGTGATTCTCGCTAGTCTCTGCTTAGGGCTACATCAACAGCAAACAAACCATAGAGATAGAACTTGAAACTGCTTTATTGTGTCAAGTTTCAAAGAGCTAGCAGAAACCGTGTTTCATTTAGAGTTCCAAATACATGTATCCCTATAGGAGAAAACAGAGTGAAACCTCAAAATGAAACCGGTTACTGCCAACGAACGGTTTAACCTAGAAGAACGAAATTTGGCGAGCCAAGTGAGATTGGTGTCCTGATCATTACCTGAAAGTTTCATCAAGATTGGGTGAAAAAGTGTGTGCTGAGATTTCAGGCAACTCGTAGTTTTTTGGAAGCTTGTCAGGCCCTTTCCTTGAAAGTGATTCTTGCCAGTCTCTGCTTAGTGCTACATCAACAGCAAACAAACCATAGAAATAGAACTTGAAACTGCTTTATTGTGTCAAGTTTCAATGAGCTAGCACAAACCATGTTCGATTTAGAGTTCCAAATACATGTATCCCTTTGAAGAAAACAGAGTGAAACCTCAAAATGAAACCGGTTACTGCCAACGAACGGTTTAACCTAGAAGAACGAAATTTGGCGAGCCAAGTGGGATTGGTGTACTGATCATTACCTGAAAGTATCATCAAGATTGGTGGAAAAAGTGTGTGTTGAGATTTCAGGCAACTCGTAGTTTTTTGGAAGCTTGGCAGGCCCTTTCCATAAAAGTGATTCTCGCCAGTCTCTGCTTAGGGCTACATCAACAGCAAACAAACCATAGAGATAGAACTTGAAACTGCTTTATTGTGTCAAGTTTCAAAGAGCTAGCACAAACCGTGTTTGATTTAGAGTTCTAAATACATGTATCCCTATAGGAGAAAACAGAGTGAAACCTCAAAATGAAACCGGTTACTGCCAACGAACTGTTTAACCTAGAAGAACGAAATTTGGTGAGCCAAGTGGGATTGGTGTACTGATCATTACCTGAAAGTTTCATCAAGATTGGGTGAAAAAGTGTTTGCTGAGATTTCAGGCAACTCGTAGTTTTTCGGAAGCTTGGCAGGCCCTTTCCATGAAAGTGATTCTCTCCAGTCTCTGCTTAGGGCTACATCAACAGCAAACAAACCATAGAGATAGAACTTGAAACTGCTTTGTTGTGTCAAGTTTCAAAGAGCTAGCACAAACCGTGTTTGATTTAGAGTTCCAAATACATGTATCCCTTTGAATAAAACAGAGTGAAACCTCAAAATGAAACCGGTTACTGCCAACGAATGGTTTAACCTAGAAGAACGAAATTTGGCGAGCCAAGTGGGATTGGTGTACTGATCATTACCTGAAAGTATCATCAAGATTGGGTGAAAAAGTGTTTTCTGAGATTTAAGGCAACTCGTAGTTTTTTGGAAGCTTGGCAGGCCCTTTCCATGAAAGTGATTCTCGCCAGTCTCTGCTTAGGGCTACATCAACAGCAAACAAACCATAGAGATAGAACTTGAAACTGCTTTATTGTGTCAAGTTTCATAGAGCTAGCACAAACCGTGTTTGATTTAGAGTTCCAAATACATGTATCCCTATAGGAGAAAACAGAGTGAAACCTCAAAATGAAACCGGTTACTGCCAACGAACGGTTTAACCTACAAGAACGAAATTTGGCGAGCGAAGTGGGATTTGTGTACTGATCATTACCTGAAAGTTTCATCAAGATTGGGTGAAAAAGTGTGTGCTGAGATTGCAGGCAACTCGTTGTTTTTTGGAAGCTTGGCAGGCCCTTTCCATGAAAGTGATTCTCGCCAGTCTCTGCTTAGGGCTACATCAACAGCAAACAAACCATAGAGATAGAACTTGAAACTGCTTTATTGTGTCAAGTTTCAAAGAGCTAGCACAAACCGTGTTTGATTTAGAGTTCCAAATACATGACTCCCTATAGGAGAAAACAGAGTGAAACCTCAAAATGTAACCGGTTACTGCCAACGAACGGTTTAACCTAGACGAACGAAATTTGGCAAGCCAAGTGGGATTGGTGTACTGATCATTACCTGAAAGTTTCATCAAGATTGGGTGAAAAAGTGTGTGCTGAGATTTCAGGCAACTCGTAGTTTTTTGGAAGCTTGGCAGGCCCTTTCCATGAAAGTGATTCTCGCCAGTCTCTGCTTAGGGCAACATCAACAGCAAACAAACCATAGAGATAGAACTTGAAACTGCTTTATAGTGTCAAGTTTCAAAGAGCTAGCAAAAACCGTGTTTGATTTAGAGTTCCAAATACATGTATCCCTATAGGAGAAAACAGAGTGAAACCTCAAAATGAAACCGGTTACTGCCAACGAACGGTTTAACCTAGAAGAACGAAATTTGGCGAGCCAAGTGGGATTGGTGTACTGATCATTACCTGAAAGTTTCATCAAGATTGGGTGAAAAAGTGTGTGCTGAGATTTCAGGCAACTCGTAGTTTTTTGGAAGCTTGGCAGGCCCTTTCCATGAAAGTGATTCTCGCCAGTCTCTGCTTAGGGCTACATCAGCAGCAAACAAACCATTGAGATAGAACTTGAAACTGCTTTATTGTGTCAAGCTTCAAAGAGCTAGCACAAACCGTGTTTGATTTAGAGTTCCAAATACATATATCCGTATAGGAGAAAACAGAGTGAAACCTCAAAATGAAACCGGTTACTGCCAACGAACGGTTTAACCTAGAAGAACAAAATTTGGCGAGCCAAGTGCGATTGTTGTACTGATCATTACCTGAAAGTTTCATCAAAATTGGGTGAAAAAGTGTGTGCTGAGATTTCAGGCAACTCGTAGTTTTTTGGAAGCTTGGCAGGCCCTTTCCATGAAAGTGATTCTCGCCAGTCTCTGCTTAGGGCTACATCAACAGCAAACAAACCATAGAGATAGAACTTGAAACTGCTTTATTGTGTCAAGTTTCAAAGAGCTACCACAAACCGTGTTTGATTTAGATTTCCAAATACATGTATCCCTATAGGAGAAAACAGAGTGAAACCTCAAAATGAAACCGGTTACTGCCAACGAACGGTTTAACCTAGAAGAACGAAATTGACGAGCCAAGAGGGATTCGTGTACTGATCATTACCTGAAAGTTTCATCAAGATTGGGTGAAAAAGTGTTTGCTGAGATTTCAGGCAACTCGTAGTTTTTTGGAATCTTGGCAGGCCCTTTCCATGAAAATGATTCTCGCCAGTCTCTGCTTAGGGCTACATCAACAGCAAACAAACCATAGAGATAGAACTTGAAACTGCTTTATTGTATCAAGTTTCAAAGAGCTAGCACAAACCGTGTTTGATTTAGAGTTCCAAATACATGTATCCCCATAGGAGAAAACGGAGTGAAACCTCAAAATGAAACCGGTTACTGCCAACCAACGGTTTAACCTAGAAGAACGAAATTTGGCGAGCCAAGTGGGATTGGTGTCCTGATCATTACCTGAAAGTTTCATCAAGATTGGGTGAAAAAGTGTGTGCTGAGATTGCAGGCAACTCGTTGTTTTTTGGAAGCTTGGCAGGCCCTTTCCATGAAAGTGATTCTCGCCAGTCTCTGCTTAGGGCTACATCAACAGCAAACAAACCATAGAGATAGAACTTGAAACTGCTTTATTGTGTCAAGTTTCAAAGAGCTAGCACAAACCGTGTTTGATTTAGAGTTCCAAATACATGACTCCCTATAGGAGAAAACAGAGTGAAACCTCAAAATGTAACCGGTTACTGCCAACGAACGGTTTAACCTAGAAGAACGAAATTTGGCAAGCCAAGTGGGATTGGTGTACTGATCATTACCTGAAAGTTTCATCAAGATTGGGTGAAAAAGTGTGTGCTGAGATTTCAGGCAACTCGTAGTTTTTTGGAATCTTGGCAGGCCCTTTCCATGAATGTGATTCTCGCCAGTCTCTGCTTAGGGCTACATCAACAGCAAACAAACCATAGAGATAGAACTTGAAACTGCTTTATTGTGTCAAGTTTCAAAGAGCTAGCACAAACCGTGTTTGATTTAGAGTTCCAAATACATGTATCCCTATAGGAGAAAACAGAGTGAAACCTCAAAATGAAACCGGTTACTGCCAACGAACGGTTTAACCTAGAAGAACGAAATTTGGCGAGCCAAGTGGGATTGGTGTACTGATCATTACCTGAAAGTTTCATCAACATTGGGTGAAAAAGTGTTTGCTGAGATTTCAGGCAACTCGTAGTTTTTTGGAATCTTGGCAGGCCCTTTCCATGAAAGTGATTCTCGCCAGTCTCTGCTTAGGGCTACATCAACAGCAAACAAACCATAGAGATAGAACTTGAAACTGCTTTATTGTGTCAAGTTTAAAAGAGCTAGCACAAACCGTGTTTGATTTAGAGTTCCAAATACATGTATCCTTATAGGAGAAAACAGAGTGAAACCTCAAAATGAAACCGGTTACTGCCAACGAACGGTTTAACCTAGAAGAACGAAATTTGGCGAGCCAAGTGGGATTCGTGTACTGATCATTACCTGAAAGTTTCATCAAGATTGGGTGAAAAAGTGTTTGCTGAGTTTTCAGGCAACTCGTAGTTTTTTGGAATCTTGGCAGGCCCTTTCCATGAAAGTGATTCTCGCCAGTCTCTGCTTAGGGCTACATCAACAGCAAACAAACCATAGAGATAGAACTTGAAACTGCTTTATTGTGTCAACTTTCAAAGAGCTAGCACAAACCGTGTTTGATTTAGAGTTCCAAATACATGTATCCCTATAGGAGAAAACAGAGTGAAACCTCAAAATGAAACCGGTTACTGCCAACGAACGGTTTAACCTAGAAGAACGAAATTTGGCGTGCCAAGTGGGATTGGTGTACTGATCATTACCTGAAAGTTTCATCAAGATTGGGTGAAAAAGTGTGTGCTGAGATTTCAGGCAACTCGTAGTTTTTTGGAAGCTTGGCAGGCCCTTTCCATGAAAGTGATTCTCGCCAGTCTCTGCTTAGTGCTACATCAACAGCAAACAAACCATAGAGATAGAACTTGAAACTGCTTTATTGTGTCAAGTTTCAAAGAGCTAGCACAAACCGTGTTTGATTTAGAGTTCCAAATACATGTATCCCTATAGGAGAAAACAGAGTGAAACCTCAAAATGAAACCGGTTACTGCCAACGAACGGTTTAACCTAGAAGAACGAAATTTGGCGAGCCAAGTGGGATTAGTGTCCTGATCATTACCTGAAAGTTTCATCAAGATTGGGTGAAAAAGTGTGTGTTGAGATTTCAGGCAACTCGTAGTTTTTTGGAAGCTTGGCAGGCCCTTTCCATGAAAGTGATTCTCGCCAGTCTCTGCTTAGGGCTACATCAACAGCAAACAAACCATAGAGATAGAACTTGAAACTGCTTTATTGTGTCAAGTTTCAAAGAGCTAGCAAAAACCGTGTTTGATTTAGAGTTCCAAATACATGTATCCCTATAGGAGAAAACAGAGTGAAACCTCAAAATGAAACCGGTTACTGCCAACGAACGGTTTAACCTAGAAGAACGAAATTTGGCGAGCCAAGTGGGATTGGTGTACTGATCATTACCTGAAAGTATCATCAAGATTGGGTGAAAAAGTGTTTTCTGAGATTTAAGGCAACTCGTAGTTTTTTGGAAGCTTGGCAGGCCCTTTCCATGAAAGTGATTCTCGCCAGTCTCTGCTTAGGGCTACATCAACAGCAAACAAACCATAGAGATAGAACTTGAAACTGCTTTATTGTGTCAAGTTTCATAGAGCTAGCACAAACCGTGTTTGATTTAGAGTTCCAAATACATGTATCCCTATAGGAGAAAACAGAGTGAAACCTCAAAATGAAACCGGTTACTGCCAACGAACGGTTTAACCTACAAGAACGAAATTTGGCGAGCGAAGTGGGATTTGTGTACTGATCATTACCTGAAAGTTTCATCAAGATTGGGTGAAAAAGTGTGTGCTGAGATTGCAGGCAACTCGTTGTTTTTTGGAAGCTTGGCAGGCCCTTTCCATGAAAGTGATTCTCGCCAGTCTCTGCTTAGGGCTACATCAACAGCAAACAAACCATAGAGATAGAACTTGAAACTGCTTTATTGTGTCAAGTTTCAAAGAGCTAGCACAAACCGTGTTTGATTTAGAGTTCCAAATACATGACTCCCTATAGGAGAAAACAGAGTGAAACCTCAAAATGTAACCGGTTACTGCCAACGAACGGTTTAACCTAGAAGAACGAAATTTGGCAAGCCAAGTGGGATTGGTGTACTGATCATTACCTGAAAGTTTCATCAAGATTGGGTGAAAAAGTGTGTGCTGAGATTTCAGGCAACTCGTAGTTTTTTGGAAGCTTGGCAGGCCCTTTCCATGAAAGTGATTCTCGCCAGTCTCTGCTTAGGGCAACATCAACAGCAAACAAACCATAGAGATAGAACTTGAAACTGCTTTATAGTGTCAAGTTTCAAAGAGCTAGCAAAAACCGTGTTTGATTTAGAGTTCCAAATACATGTATCCCTATAGGAGAAAACAGAGTGAAACCTCAAAATGAAACCGGTTACTGCCAACGAACGGTTTAACCTAGAAGAACGAAATTTGGCGAGCCAAGTGGGATTGGTGTACTGATCATTACCTGAAAGTTTCATCAAGATTGGGTGAAAAAGTGTGTGCTGAGATTTCAGGCAACTCGTAGTTTTTTGGAAGCTTGGCAGGCCCTTTCCATGAAAGTGATTCTCGCCAGTCTCTGCTTAGGGCTACATCAGCAGCAAACAAACCATTGAGATAGAACTTGAAACTGCTTTATTGTGTCAAGCTTCAAAGAGCTAGCACAAACCGTGTTTGATTTAGAGTTCCAAATACATATATCCGTATAGGAGAAAACAGAGTGAAACCTCAAAATGAAACCGGTTACTGCCAACGAACGGTTTAACCTAGAAGAACAAAATTTGGCGAGCCAAGTGCGATTGTTGTACTGATCATTACCTGAAAGTTTCATCAAAATTGGGTGAAAAAGTGTGTGCTGAGATTTCAGGCAACTCGTAGTTTTTTGGAAGCTTGGCAGGCCCTTTCCATGAAAGTGATTCTCGCCAGTCTCTGCTTAGGGCTACATCAACAGCAAACAAACCATAGAGATAGAACTTGAAACTGCTTTATTGTGTCAAGTTTCAAAGAGCTACCACAAACCGTGTTTGATTTAGATTTCCAAATACATGTATCCCTATAGGAGAAAACAGAGTGAAACCTCAAAATGAAACCGGTTACTGCCAACGAACGGTTTAACCTAGAAGAACGAAATTGACGAGCCAAGAGGGATTCGTGTACTGATCATTACCTGAAAGTTTCATCAAGATTGGGTGAAAAAGTGTTTGCTGAGATTTCAGGCAACTCGTAGTTTTTTGGAATCTTGGCAGGCCCTTTCCATGAAAATGATTCTCGCCAGTCTCTGCTTAGGGCTACATCAACAGCAAACAAACCATAGAGATAGAACTTGAAACTGCTTTATTGTATCAAGTTTCAAAGAGCTAGCACAAACCGTGTTTGATTTAGAGTTCCAAATACATGTATCCCCATAGGAGAAAACGGAGTGAAACCTCAAAATGAAACCGGTTACTGCCAACCAACGGTTTAACCTAGAAGAACGAAATTTGGCGAGCCAAGTGGGATTGGTGTCCTGATCATTACCTGAAAGTTTCATCAAGATTGGGTGAAAAAGTGTGTGCTGAGATTGCAGGCAACTCGTTGTTTTTTGGAAGCTTGGCAGGCCCTTTCCATGAAAGTGATTCTCGCCAGTCTCTGCTTAGGGCTACATCAACAGCAAACAAACCATAGAGATAGAACTTGAAACTGCTTTATTGTGTCAAGTTTCAAAGAGCTAGCACAAACCGTGTTTGATTTAGAGTTCCAAATACATGACTCCCTATAGGAGAAAACAGAGTGAAACCTCAAAATGTAACCGGTTACTGCCAACGAACGGTTTAACCTAGAAGAACGAAATTTGGCAAGCCAAGTGGGATTGGTGTACTGATCATTACCTGAAAGTTTCATCAAGATTGGGTGAAAAAGTGTGTGCTGAGATTTCAGGCAACTCGTAGTTTTTTGGAATCTTGGCAGGCCCTTTCCATGAATGTGATTCTCGCCAGTCTCTGCTTAGGGCTACATCAACAGCAAACAAACCATAGAGATAGAACTTGAAACTGCTTTATTGTGTCAAGTTTCAAAGAGCTAGCACAAACCGTGTTTGATTTAGAGTTCCAAATACATGTATCCCTATAGGAGAAAACAGAGTGAAACCTCAAAATGAAACCGGTTACTGCCAACGAACGGTTTAACCTAGAAGAACGAAATTTGGCGAGCCAAGTGGGATTGGTGTACTGATCATTACCTGAAAGTTTCATCAACATTGGGTGAAAAAGTGTTTGCTGAGATTTCAGGCAACTCGTAGTTTTTTGGAATCTTGGCAGGCCCTTTCCATGAAAGTGATTCTCGCCAGTCTCTGCTTAGGGCTACATCAACAGCAAACAAACCATAGAGATAGAACTTGAAACTGCTTTATTGTGTCAAGTTTAAAAGAGCTAGCACAAACCGTGTTTGATTTAGAGTTCCAAATACATGTATCCTTATAGGAGAAAACAGAGTGAAACCTCAAAATGAAACCGGTTACTGCCAACGAACGGTTTAACCTAGAAGAACGAAATTTGGCGAGCCAAGTGGGATTCGTGTACTGATCATTACCTGAAAGTTTCATCAAGATTGGGTGAAAAAGTGTTTGCTGAGTTTTCAGGCAACTCGTAGTTTTTTGGAATCTTGGCAGGCCCTTTCCATGAAAGTGATTCTCGCCAGTCTCTGCTTAGGGCTACATCAACAGCAAACAAACCATAGAGATAGAACTTGAAACTGCTTTATTGTGTCAACTTTCAAAGAGCTAGCACAAACCGTGTTTGATTTAGAGTTCCAAATACATGTATCCCTATAGGAGAAAACAGAGTGAAACCTCAAAATGAAACCGGTTACTGCCAACGAACGGTTTAACCTAGAAGAACGAAATTTGGCGTGCCAAGTGGGATTGGTGTACTGATCATTACCTGAAAGTTTCATCAAGATTGGGTGAAAAAGTGTGTGCTGAGATTTCAGGCAACTCGTAGTTTTTTGGAAGCTTGGCAGGCCCTTTCCATGAAAGTGATTCTCGCCAGTCTCTGCTTAGTGCTACATCAACAGCAAACAAACCATAGAGATAGAACTTGAAACTGCTTTATTGTGTCAAGTTTCAAAGAGCTAGCACAAACCGTGTTTGATTTAGAGTTCCAAATACATGTATCCCTATAGGAGAAAACAGAGTGAAACCTCAAAATGAAACCGGTTACTGCCAACGAACGGTTTAACCTAGAAGAACGAAATTTGGCGAGCCAAGTGGGATTAGTGTCCTGATCATTACCTGAAAGTTTCATCAAGATTGGGTGAAAAAGTGTGTGTTGAGATTTCAGGCAACTCGTAGTTTTTTGGAAGCTTGGCAGGCCCTTTCCATGAAAGTGATTCTCGCCAGTCTCTGCTTAGGGCTACATCAACAGCAAACAAACCATAGAGATAGAACTTGAAACTGCTTTATTGTGTCAAGTTTCAAAGAGCTAGCACCAACCGTGTTTGATTTAGAGTTCCAAATACATGAATCCCTATAGGAGAAAACAGAGTGAAACCTCAAAATGAAACCGGTTACTGCCAACGAACGGTTTAACCTAGAAGAACGAAATTTGGCGAGATAAGTGGGATTGGTGTCCTGATCATTACCTGAAAGTTTCATCAAGATTGGGTGAAAAAGTGTGTGCTGAGATTTCAGGCAACTCGTAGTTTTTTGGAAGCTTGGCAGGCCCTTTCCATGAAAGTGATTCTCGCCAGTCTCTGCTTAGGGATACATCAACAGCAAACAAACCATATAGATAGAACTTGAAACTGCTTTATTGTGTCAAGTTTCAAAGAGCTAGCACAAACCGTGTTTGATTTAGAGTTCCAAATACATGACTCCCTATAGGAGAAAACAGAGTGAAACCTCAAAATGAAACCGGTTACTGCCAACGAACGGTTTAACCTAGAAGAACGAAATTTGGCGAGCCAAGTGGGATTGGTGTCCTGATCATTACCTGAAAGTTTCATCAAGATTGGGTGAAAAAGTGTTTGCTGAGATTTCAGGCAACTCGTAGTTTTTCGGAAGCTTGGCAGGCCCTTTCCATGAAAGTGATTCTCTCCAGTCTCTGCTTAGGGCTACATCAACAGCAAACAAACCATAGAGATAGAACTTGAAACTGCTTTGTTGTGTCAAGTTTCAAAGAGCTAGCACAAACCGTGTTTGATTTAGAGTTCCAAATACATGTATCCCTTTGAATAAAACAGAGTGAAACCTCAAAATGAAACCGGTTACTGCCAACGAATGGTTTAACCTAGAAGAACGAAATTTGGCGAGCCAAGTGGGATTGGTGTACTGATCATTACCTGAAAGTATCATCAAGATTGGGTGAAAAAGTGTTTTCTGAGATTTAAGGCAACTCGTAGTTTTTTGGAAGCTTGGCAGGCCCTTTCCATGAAAGTGATTCTCGCCAGTCTCTGCTTAGGGCTACATCAACAGCAAACAAACCATAGAGATAGAACTTGAAACTGCTTTATGGTGTCAAGTTTCAAAGAGCTAGCACAAACCGTGTTTTATTTAGAGTTCCAAATACATGTATCCCTATACGAAAAAACAGAGTGAAACCTCAAAATGAAACTGGTTACTGCCAACGAACTGTTTAACCTAGAAGAATGAAATTTGGCGAGCCAAGTGGGATTGGTGTACTGATCATTACCTGAAAGTTTCATCAAGATTGGGTGAAAAAGTGTGTGCTGAGATTTCAGGCAACTCGTAGTTTTTTGGAAGCTTGGAAGGCCCTTTCCATGAAAGTGATTCTCGCCAGTCTCTGCTTAGGGCTACATCAACAGCAAACAAACCATAGAGATAGAACTTGAAACTGCTTTATTGTGTCAAGTTTCAAAGAGATAGCACAAACCGTGTTTGATTTAGAGTTCCAAATACATGTATCCCTATGGGAGAAAACAGAGTGAAACCTCAAAATGAAACCGGTTACTGCCAACGAACGGTTTAACCTACAAGAAGGAAATTTGGCGAGCCGAGTGGGATTGGTGTACTGATCATTACCTGAAAGTTTCATCAAGATTGGGTGAAAAAGTGTGTGCTGAGATTTCAGGCAACTCGTAGTTTTTTGGAAGCTTGGCAGGCCCTTTCCATGAAAGTGATTCTCGCCAGTCTCTGCTTAGGGCTACATCAACAGCAAACAAACCATAGAGATAGAACTTGAAACTGCTTTATTGTGTCAAGTTTCAAAGAGCTAGCACAAACCGTGTTTGATTTAGAGTTCCAAATACATGTATCCCTATACGAGAAAACAGAGTGAAACCTCAAAATGAAAGCAGTTGCTGCCAACGAACGGTTTAACCTAGAAGAACGAAATTTGGCGAGCCAAGTGGGATTGGTGTACTGATCATTACCTGAAAGTTTCATCAAGATTGGGTGAAAAATTGTGTGCTGAGATTTCAGGCAACTTATAGTTTTTTGGAAGCTTTGCAGGCCCTTTCCATGAAAGTGATTCTCACCAGTCTCTGCTTAGGGCTACATCAACAGCAAACAAACCATAGAGATAGAACTTGACACTGCTTTATTGTGTCAAGTTTCAAAGAGCTAGCACAAACCGTGTTTGATTTAGAGCTTGGCAGGCCCTTTCCATGAAAGTGATTCTCGCCAGTCTCTGCTTAGGGCTACATCAACAGCAAACAAACTATAGAGATAGAACTTGAAACTGCTTTTATGTGTCAAGTTTCAAAGAGCTAGCACAAACCGTGTTTTATTTAGAGTTCCAAATACATGTATCCCTATACGAGAAAACAGAGTGAAACCTCAAAATGAAACCGGTTACTGCCAACGAACGGTTTAACCTAGAAGAACGAAATTTGGCGAGCCGAGTGGGATTGGTGTACTGATCATTACCTGAAAGTTTCATCAAGATTGGGTGAAAAAGTGTGTGCTGAGATTTCAGGCAACTCGTAGTTTTTTGGAAGCTTGGCAGGCCCATTCCATGAAAGTGATTCTCGCCAGTCTCTGCTTAGGGCTACATCAACAGCAAACAAACCATAGAGATAGAACTTGAAACTGCTTTATTTTGTCAAGTTTCAAAGAGCTAGCACAAACCTTGTTTGATTTAGAGTTCCAAATACATGTATCTCTATAGGAGAAAACAGAGTGAAACCTCAAAATGAAACCGGTTGCTGCCAACGAACGGTTTAACCTAGAAGAACGAAATTTGGCGAGCCAAGTGAGATTGGTGTCCTGATCATTACCTGAAAGTTTCATCAAGATTGGGTAAAAAAGTGTGTGCTGAGATTTCAGGCAACTCGTAGTTTTTTTGAAGTTGGCAGGCCCTTTCCATGAAAGTGATTCTCGCCAGTCTCTGCTTAGGGCTACATCAACAGCAAACAAACCATAGAGATAGAACTTTAAACTGCTTTATTGTGTCAAGTTTCAAAGAGCTAGCACAAACCGTGTTTGATTTAGATTTCCAAGTACATGTATCCCTATAGGAGAAAACACAGTGAAACCTCAAAATGAAACCGGTTACTGCCAACGAACGGTTTAACCTAGAAGAACGAAATTTGGCGAGCCGAGTGGGATTGGTGTACTGATCATTACCTGAAAGTTTCATCAAGATTGGGTGAAAAAGTGTGTGCTGAGATTTCAGGCAACTCGTAGTTTTTTGGAAGCTTGGCAGGCCCTTTCCATGAAAGTGATTCTCGCCAGTCTCTGCTTAGGGCTACATCAACAGCAAACAAACCATAGAGATAGAACTTGACACTGCTTTATTGTGTCAAGTTTCAAAGAGCTAGCACAAACCGTGTTTGATTTAGAGCTTGGCAGGCCCTTTCCATGAAAGTGATTCTCGCCAGTCTCTGCTTAGGGCTACATCAACAGCAAACAAACTATAGAGATAGAACTTGAAACTGCTTTTATGTGTCAAGTTTCAAAGAGCTAGCACAAACCGTGTTTTATTTAGAGTTCCAAATACATGTATCCCTATACGAGAAAACAGAGTGAAACCTCAAAATGAAACCGGTTACTGCCAACGAACGGTTTAACCTAGAAGAACGAAATTTGGCGAGCCGAGTGGGATTGGTGTACTGATCATTACCTGAAAGTTTCATCAAGATTGGGTGAAAAAGTGTGTGCTGAGATTTCAGGCAACTCGTAGTTTTTTGGAAGCTTGGCAGGCCCATTCCATGAAAGTGATTCTCGCCAGTCTCTGCTTAGGGCTACATCAACAGCAAACAAACCATAGAGATAGAACTTGAAACTGCTTTATTTTGTCAAGTTTCAAAGAGCTAGCACAAACCGTGTTTGATTTAGAGTTCCAAATACATGTATCCCTATAGGAGAAAACAGAGTGAAACCTCAAAATGAAACCGGTTGCTGCCAACGAACGGTTTAACCTAGAAGAACGAAATTTGGCGAGCCAAGTGAGATTGGTGTCCTGATCATTACCTGAAAGTTTCATCAAGATTGGGTGAAAAAGTGTGTGCTGAGATTTCAGGCAACTCGTAGTTTTTTTGAAGCTTGGCAGGCCCTTTCCATGAAAGTGATTCTCGCCAGTCTCTGCTTAGGGCTACATCAACAGCAAACAAACCATAGAGATAGAACTTGAAACTGCTTTATTCTGTCAAGTTTCAAAGAGCTAGAACAAACCGTGTTTGATTTAGAGATCCAAGTACATGTATCCCTATAGGAGAAAACAGAGTGAAACCTCAAAATGAAACCGGTTACTGCCAACGAACGGTTTAACCTAGAAGAACAAAATTTGGCGAGAAAAGTGGGATTGGTGTACTGATCATTACCTGAAAGTTTCATCAAGATTGGGTGAAAAAGTGTGTGCTGAGATTTCAGGCAACTCATAGTTTTTTGGAAGCTTGGCAGGCCCTTTCCATGGAAGTGATTCTCGCCAGTCTCTGCTTAGGGCTACATCAACAGCAAACAAACCATAGAGATAGAACTTGAAACTGCTTTATTGTGTCAAGTTTCAAAGAGCTAGCACAAACCGTGTTTGATTTAGAGTTCCAAATACATGTATCCCTATGAGAGAAAACAGAGTGAAACCTCAAAATGAAACCGGTTACTGCCAACGAACGGTTTAACCTACAAGAACGAAATTTGGCAAGCCGTGTGGGATTGGTGTACTGATCATTACCTGAAAGTTTCATCAAGATTGGGTGAAAAGGTGTGTGCCGAGATTTCAGGCAACTCGTAGTTTTTTGGAAGCTTGGCAGGCCCTTTCCATGAAAGTGATTCTCGCCAGTCTCTGCTTAGGGCTACATCAACAGCAAACAAACCATAGAGATAGAACTTGAAACTGCTTTATTGTGTCAAGTTTCAAAGAGCTAGCACAAACCGTGTTTGATTGAGAGTTCCAAATACATGTATCCCTATAGGAGAAAACAGAGTGAAACCTCAAAATGAAACCGGTTACTGCCAACAAACGGTTTAACCAAGAAGAACGAAATTTGGCGAGCCAAGTGGGATTGGTGCACTGATCATTACCTGAAAGTTTCATCAAGATTGGGTAAAAAAGTGTGTGCTGAGATTTCAGGCAACTCATAGTTTTTTGGAAGCTTGGCAGGCCCTTTCCATGAAAGTGATTCTCGCCAGTCTCTGCTTAGGGCTACATCAACAGCAAACAAACCATAGAGATAGAACTTGAAACTGCTTTATTGTGTCAAGTTTCAAAGAGCTAGCACAAACCGTGTTTGATTTAGATTTCCAAGTACATGTATCCTTATAGGAGAAAACACAGTGAAACCTCAAAATGAAACCGGTTACTGCCAACGAACGGTTTAACCTAGAAGAACGAAATTTGGCGAGCCGAGTGGGATTGGTGTACTGATCATTACCTGAAAGTTTCATCAAGATTGGGTGAAAAAGTGTGTGCTGAGATTTCAGGCAACTCGTAGTTTTTTGGAAGCTTGGCAGGCCCTTTCCATGAA
>NW_027523503.1:20443-46692 GCF_052094955.1 Ictidomys tridecemlineatus | reverse complement strand
TACCCAATCTTGATGAAACTTTCAGGTAATGATCAGTACACCAATCCCACTTGGCTCGCCAAATTTCCTTCTTCTAGGTTAAACCATTCGTTGGCAGTAACCGGTTTCATTTTGAGGTTTCACTCTGTTTTCTCCTATAGGGATACATGTATTTGGAACTCTAAATCAAACACGGTTTGTGCTAGCTCTTTGAAACTTGACACAATAAAGCAGTTTCAAGTTCTACCTCTATGGTTTGTTTGCTGTTGATGTAGACCTACGCAGAGACTGGCGAGAATCACTTTCATGGAAAGGGCCTTCCAAGCTTCCAAAAAACTACGAGTTGCCTGAAATCTCAGGACACACTTTTTCACCCAATCTTGATGATACTTTCGGGTAATGATCAGTACACCAATCCCACTTGGCTCGCCAAATTTTGTTCTTCTAGGTTAAACCGTTCTTTGGCAGTAACCGGTTTCATTTTGAGGTTTCACTCTGTTTTCTCCTATAGGGATACATGTATTTGGAACTCTAAATCAAAAACGGTTTGTGGTAGCTCTTTGAAACTTGACACAATAAAGCAGTTTCAAGTTCTATCTCTATGGTTTGTTTGCTGTTGATGTAGCCCTTATCAGAGACTGGCGAGAATCACTTTCATGGAAAGGGCCTGCCAAGCTTCCAAAAAACTACGAGTTCCCTGAAATTTCAGCACACACTTTTTCACCCATTCTTGATGAAACTTTCAGGTAATGATCAGTACACCAGTCCCACTTGGCTTGCCAAATTTCGTTCTTCTAGTTTTAACCGTTCGTTGGCAGTAATCGGTTTCATTTTGAGGTTTCACTCTGTTTTCTCCCATACGGATACATGTATTTGGAACTCTAAATCAAACACGGTTTGTGGTAGCTCTTTGAAACTTGACATAATAAAGCAGTATCAAGTTCTATCTCTATGGTTTGTTTGCTGTTAATGTAGCCCTAAGCAGAGACTGGCGAGAATCACTTTCATGGAAAGAGCCTGCCAAGCTTCCAAAAAACTACGAGTTGCCTGAAATCTCAGCACACACTTTTTCACCCAATCTTGATGAAACTTTCAGGTAATGATCAGTACACCAATCCCACTTGGCTCGCCAAATTTCGTTCTTCTAGGTTAAACCGTTCCTTGGCAGTAACCGGTTTCATTTTGAGGTTTCACTCTGTTTTCTCCTATAGGGATACATGTATTTGGAACTCTAAATCAAACACGGTTTGTGCTAGCTCTTTGAAACTTGACACAATAAAGCAGTTTCAAGTTCTATCTCTATGGTTTGTTTGCTGTTGATGTAGCCCTAAGCAGAGACTGGCGAGAATCACTTTCATGGAAAGGGCGTTCTAAGCTTCCAAAAAACTACGATTTGCCTGAAATCTCAGCACACACTTTTTCACCCAATCTTGATGATACTTTCAGGTAATGATCAGTACACCATTCCCACTTGGCTCGCCAAATTTCATTCTTCTAGGTTAAACAGTTCCATGGCAGTAACCGGTTTCATTTTGAGGTTTCACTCTGTTTTCTCCTATAGGGATACATGTATTTGGAACTCTAAATCAAACACGGTTTGTGCTAGCTCTTTGAAACTTGACACAATAAAGCAGTTTCAAGTTCTATCTCTATGGTTTGTTTGCTGTTGATGTAGCCCTAAGCAGAGACTGGCGAGAATCACTTTCATGGAAAGGGCCTGCCAAGCTTCCAAAAAACTGCGAGTTGCCTGCAATCTCAGCAAACACTTTTTCACCCAATCTTGATGATACTTTCCTGTAATGATCAGTACACCAATCCCACTTGGCTCGCCAAATTTCGTTCTTCGAGGTTAAACCGTTCGTTGGCAGTAACCGGTTTCATTTTGAGGTTTCACTCTGTTTTCTCCTATAGGGATACATGTATTTGGAACACTAAATCAAACACGGTTTGTGCTAGCTCTTTGAAACTTGACACAATAAAGCAGTTTCAAGTTCTATCTCTATGGTTTGTTTGCTGTTGATGTAGCCCTAAGCAGAGACTGGCGAGAATCACTTTCATGGAAAGGGCCTGCCAAGCTTTCAAAAAACTACGAGTTGCCTGAAATCTCAGCACACACTTTTTCACCCAATCTTGATGAAACTTTCAGGTAATGATCAGTACACCAATCCTACTTGGCTCGCCAAATTTCCTGATTCTAGGTTAAACCGTTCGTTGGCAGTAACCGGTTTCATTTTGAGGTTTCACTCTGTTTTCTCCTATAGGGATACCTGTATTTGGAACTCTAAATCAAACAAGGCTTGTGCTAGCTCTTTGAAACTTGACACAATAAAGCAGTTTTAAGTTCTATCTCTATGGTTTGTTTGCTGTTGATGTAGCCCTAAGCAGAGACTGGCGAGAATCACTTTCATGGAAAGGGCCTGCCAAGCTTCCAAAAAACTACGAGTTGCCTGAAATCTCAGCACACACTTTTTCACCCAATCTTGATGATACTTTCCGGTAATGATCAGTACACCAATCCCACTTGGCTCGCCAAATTTCGTTCTTCTAGGTTAAACCGTTCGGTGGCAGTAACCGGTTTCATTTTGAGGTTTCACTCTGTTTTCTCCTATAGGGATACATGTATTTGGAACTCTAAATCAAACACGGTTTGTGCTAGCTCTTTGAAACTTGACACAATAAAGCAGTTTCAATTTCTATCTCTATGGTTTGTTTGCTGTTGATGTAGCCCTAAGCAGAGACGGGCGAGAATCACTTTCATGGAAAGGGCCTGCCAGGCTTCCAAAAAACTACGAGTTGCCTGAAATCTCAGCACACACTTTTTCACCCAATCTTGATGAAACTTTCAGGTAATGATCAGTACACCAATCCCACTTGGCTCGCCAATTTTCGTTCTTCTAGGTTATACCGTTCGTTGGCAGTAACCGGTTTCATTTTGAGGTTTCACTCTGTTTTCTCCAATAGGGATACATGTATTTGGAACTCTCAATCAAACACGGTTTGTGCTAGCTCTTTGAAACTTGACACAATAAAGCAGTTTCACGTTCTATCTCTATGGTTTGTTTGCTGTTGATGTAATCCCAAGCAGAGACTCGCGAGAATCACTTTCACGGAAAGGGCCTGCAAAGCTTCCAAAAAACTACGAGTTGCCTGAAATCTCAGCACACACTTTTTCACCCAATCTTGATGAAACTTTCAGGTATTGATCAGTACACCAATCCCACTTGGCTCTCCAAATTTCGTTCTTCTAGGTTAAACCGTTCGTTGGCAGTAACCGGTTTCATTTTGAGGTTTCACTCTGTTTTCTCCTATAGGGATACATGTATTTGGAACTCTAAATCAAACACGGTTTGTGCTAGCTCTTTGAAGCTTGACACAATAAAGCAGTTTCAAGTTCTATCTCTATGGTTTGTTTGCTGTTGATGTAGCCCTAAGCAGAGACTGGCGAGAATCACTTTCATGGAAAGGGCCTGCCAAGCTTCCAAAAAACTACGAGTTGCCTGAAATCTCAGCAACCACTTTTTCACCCAATCTTGATGAAACTTTCAGGTAATGATCAGTACACCAATCCCACTTGGCTCGCCAAATTTCGTTCTTCTAGGTTAAACCGTTCGTTGGCAGTAACCGGTTTCATTTTGAGGTTTCACTCTGTTTTCTCCTATAGGGATACATGTATTTGGAACTCTAAATCAAACACGGTTTGTGCTAGCTCTTTGAAACTTGACACAATAAAGCAGTTTCAAGTTCTATCTCTATGGTTTGTTTGCTGTTGATGTAGCCCTAAGCAGAGACTGGCGAGAATCACTTTCATGGAAAGGGCCTGCCAAGCTTCCAAAAAACTGCGAGTTGCCTGCAATCTCAGCAAACACTTTTTCACCCAATCTTGATGATACTTTCCTGTAATGATCAGTACACCAATCCCACTTGGCTCGCCAAATTTCGTTCTTCGAGGTTAAACCGTTCGTTGGCAGTAACCGGTTTCATTTTGAGGTTTCACTCTGTTTTCTCCTATAGGGATACATGTATTTGGAACTCTAAATCAAACACGGTTTGTGCTAGCTCTTTGAAACTTGACACAATAAAGCAGTTTCAAGTTCTATCTCTATGGTTTGTTTGCTGTTGATGTAGCCCTAAGCAGAGACTGGCGAGAATCACTTTCATGGAAAGGGCCTGCCAAGCTTTCAAAAAACTACGAGTTGCCTGAAATCTCAGCACACACTTTTTCACCCAATCTTGATGAAACTTTCAGGTAATGATCAGTACACCAATCCTACTTGGCTCGCCAAATTTCCTGATTCTAGGTTAAACCGTTCGTTGGCAGTAACCGGTTTCATTTTGAGGTTTCACTCTGTTTTCTCCTATAGGGATACCTGTATTTGGAACTCTAAATCAAACAAGGCTTGTGCTAGCTCTTTGAAACTTGACACAATAAAGCAGTTTTAAGTTCTATCTCTATGGCTTGTTTGCTGTTGATGTAGCCCTAAGCAGAGACTGGCGAGAATCACTTTCATGGAAAGGGCCTGCCAAGCTTCCAAAAAACTACGAGTTGCCTGAAATCTCAGCACACACTTTTTCACCCAATCTTGATGATACTTTCCGGTAATGATCAGTACACCAATCCCACTTGGCTCGCCAAATTTCGTTCTTCTAGGTTAAACCGTTCGTTGGCAGTAACCGGTTTCATTTTGAGGTTTCACTCTGTTTTCTCCTATAGGGATACATGTATTTGGAACTCTAAATCAAACACGGTTTGTGCTAGCTCTTTGAAACTTGACACAATAAAGCAGTTTCAATTTCTATCTCTATGGTTTGTTTGCTGTTGATGTAGCCCTAAGCAGAGACGGGCGAGAATCACTTTCATGGAAAGGGCCTGCCAGGCTTCCAAAAAACTACGAGTTGCCTGAAATCTCAGCACACACTTTTTCACCCAATCTTGATGAAACTTTCAGGTAATGATCAGTACACCAATCCCACTTGGCTCGCCAATTTTCGTTCTTCTAGGTTATACCGTTCGTTGGCAGTAACCGGTTTCATTTTGAGGTTTCACTCTGTTTTCTCCAATAGGGATACATGTATTTGGAACTCTCAATCAAACACGGTTTGTGCTAGCTCTTTGAAACTTGACACAATAAAGCAGTTTCACGTTCTATCTCTATGGTTTGTTTGCTGTTGATGTAATCCCAAGCAGAGACTCGCGAGAATCACTTTCACGGAAAGGGCCTGCAAAGCTTCCAAAAAACTACGAGTTGCCTGAAATCTCAGCACACACTTTTTCACCCAATCTTGATGAAACTTTCAGGTATTGATCAGTACACCAATCCCACTTGGCTCTCCAAATTTCGTTCTTCTAGGTTAAACCGTTCGTTGGCAGTAACCGGTTTCATTTTGAGGTTTCACTCTGTTTTCTCCTATAGGGATACATGTATTTGGAACTCTAAATCAAACACGGTTTGTGCTAGCTCTTTGAAGCTTGACACAATAAAGCAGTTTCAAGTTCTATCTCTATGGTTTGTTTGCTGTTGATGTAGCCCTAAGCAGAGACTGGCGAGAATCACTTTCATGGAAAGGGCCTGCAAAGCTTCCAAAAAACTACGAGTTGCCTGAAATCTCAGCAACCACTTTTTCACCCAATCTTGATGATACTTTCAGGTAATGATCAGTACACCAATCACACTTGGCTTGCAAAATTTCGTTCTTGTAGGTTAAACCGTTCGTTGGCAGTAACCGGTTTCATTTTGAGGTTTCACTCTGTTTTCTCCTATAGGGATACATGTATTTGGAACTCTAAATCAAACACGGTTTGTGCTAGCTCTTTGAAACTTGACACAATAAAGCAGTTTCAAGTTCTATCTCTATGGTTTGTTTGCTGTTGATGTAGCCCTAAGCAGAGACTGGCGAGAATCACTTTCATGGAAAGGGCCTGCCAAGCTTCCAAAAAACTACGAGTTGCCTGAAATCTCAGCAAACACTTTTTCACCCAATCTTGATGAAACTTTCAGGTAATGATCAGTACACCAATCCCACTTGGCTCGCCAAATTTCGTTCTTCTAGGTTAAACCGTTCGTTGGGAGTAACCGGTTTCATTTTGAGGTTTCACTCTGTTTTCTCCTATAGGGATACATGTATTTGGAACTCTAAATCAAACACGGTTTGTGCTAGCTCTTTGAAACTTGACACAATAAAGCAGTTTCAAGTTCTATCTCTATGGTTTGTTTGCTGTTGATGTAGCCCTAAGCAGAGACTGGCGAGAATCACTTTCATGGAAAGGGCCTGCCAAGCTTCCAAAAAACTACGAGTTGCTTGAAATCTCAGCAAACACTTTTTTCACCCAATCTTGATGAAACTTTCAGGTAATGATCAGTACACCAGACCCACTTGGCTATCCAAATTTCGTTCTTCTAGGTTAAACCGTTCGTTGGCAGTAACCGGTTTCATTTTGAGGTTTCACTCTGTTTTCTCCTATAGGGATACATGTATTTGGAACTCTAAATCAAACACGGTTTGTGCTAGCTCTTTGAAACTTGACACAATAAAGCAGTTTCAAGTTCTATCTCTATGTTTTGTTTGCTGTTGATGTAGCCCTAAGCAGAGACTGGCGAGAATCACTTTCATGGAAAGGGCCTGCCAAGCTTCCAAAAAACTACGAGTTGCCTGAAATCTCAGCAAACACTTTTTCACCCAATCTTGATGAAACTTTCAGGTAATGATCAGTACACCAATCCCACTTGGCTCGCCAATTTTCGTTCTTCTAGGTTATACCGTTCGTTGGCAGTAACCGGTTTCATTTTGAGGTTTCACTCTGTTTTCTCCAATAGGGATACATGTATTTGGAACTCTAAATCAAACACGGTTTGTGCTAGCTCTTTGAAACTTGACACAATAAAGCAGTTTCAAGTTCTATCTCTATGGTTTGTTTGCTGTTGATGTAATCCCAAGCAGAGACTCGCGAGAATCACTTTCATGGAAAGGGCCTGCAAAGCTTCCAAAAAACTACGAGTTGCCTGAAATCTCAGCACACACTTTTTCACCCAATCTTGATGAAACTTTCAGGTATTGATCAGTACACCAATCCCACTTGGCTCGCCAAATTTCGTTCTCCTAGGTTAAACCGTTCGTTGGCAGTAACCGGTTTCATTTTGAGGTTTCACTCTGTTTTCTCCTATAGGGATACATGTATTTGGAACTCTAAATCAAACACGGTTTGTGCTAGCTCTTTGAAACTTGACACAATAAAGCAGTTTCAAGTTCTATCTCTATGGTTTGTTTGCTGTTGATGTAGCCCTAAGCAGAGACTGGCGAGAATCACTTTCATGGAAAGGGCCTGCCAAGCTTCCAAAAAACTACGAGTTGCCTGAAATCGCAGCAAACACTTTTTCACCCAATCTTGATGAAACTTTAAGGTAATGATCAGTAGACCAATTTCACTTGGCTCGCCAAATTTCGTTCTTCTAGGTTAAACCGTTCGTTGGCAGTAACCGGTTTCATTTTGAGGTTTCACTCTGTTTTCTCCTATAGGGATACATGTATTTGGAACTCTAAATCACACACGGTTTGTGCTAGCTTTTTGAAACTTGACACAATAATACAGTTTCAATTTCTATCTCTATGGTTTGTTTGCTGTTGATGTAGCCCTAAGCAGAGACTGGCGAGAATCACTTTCATGGAAAGGGCCTGCCGAGCTTCCAAAAAACTACGAGTTGCCTGAAATCTCAGCGCACACTTTTTCACCCAATCTTGATGAAACTTTCAGGTAATGATCAGTACACCAATCCCACTTGGCTCGCCAAATTTCTTTCTTCTAGGTTAAACCGTTCGTTGGCAGTAACCGGTTTCATTTTGAGGTTTCATTCTGTTTTCTCCTATAGGGATACATGTATTTGGAACTCTAAATCAAACACGGTTTGTGCTAGCTCTTTGAAACTTGACACAATAAAGCAGTTTCAAGTTCTATCTCTATGGTTTGTTTTCTGTTGATGTAGCCCTTAGCAGAGACTGGCGAGAATCACTTTCATGGAAAGGGCCTGCAAAGCTTCCAAACAACTACGAGTTGCCTGAAATCTCAGCACACACTTTTTCTCCCAATCTTGATTAAACTTTCAGGTATTGATCAGTACACCAATCCCACTTGGCTCGCCAAATTTCCTTCTTCTAGGTTAAACCGTTCGTTGGCAGTAACCGGTTTCATTTTGAGGTTTCACTCTGTTTTCTCCTATAGGGATACATGTATTTGGAACTCTAAATCAAACACGGTTTGTGCTAGCTCTTTGAAACTTGACACAATAAAGCAGTTACAAGTTCTATCTCTATGGTTTGTTTGCTGTTGATGTAGCCCTAAGCAGAGACTGGCGAGAATCATTTTCATGGAAAGGGCCTGCCAAGCTTCCAAAAAACTACGAGTTGCCTGAAATCTCAGCAAACACTTTTTCACCCAATCTTGATGATACTTTCAGGTAATGATCAGTACACCAATCACACTTGGCTTTCCAAATTTCGTTCTTCTAGGTTAAACCGTTTGTTGGCAGTAACCGGTTTCATTTTGAGGTTTCACTCTGTTTTCTTCTATAGGGATACATGTATTTGGAACTCTAAATCAAACACGGTTTGTGCTAGCTCTTTGAAACTTGACACAATAAAGCAGTTTCAAGTTCTATCTCTATGGTTTGTTTGCTGTTGATGTAATCCCAAGCAGAGACTCGCGAGAATCACTTTCATGGAAAGGGCCTGCTAAGCTTCCAAAAAACTACGAGTTGCCTGAAATCTCAGCACACACTTTTTCACCCAATCTTGATGAAACTTTCAGGTAATGATCAGTCCACCAATCCCACTTGGCTCGTCAAATTTCGTTCTTCTAGGTTAAACCGTTCCTTGGCAGTAACCGGTTTCATTTTGAGGTTTCACTCTGTTTTCTCCTATAGGGATACATGTATTTGGAACTCTAAATCAAACACGGTTTGTGCTAGCTCTTTGAAACTTGACACAAAAGCAGTTTCAAGTTCTATCTCTTATATGGTTTGTTTGCTGTTGATGTAATCCTAAGCAGAGACTTGCGAGAATCACTTTCATGGAAAGGGCCTGCAAAGCTTCCAAAAAACTACGAGTTGCCTGAAAACTCAGCACACACTTTTTCACCCAATCTTGATGAAACTTTCAGGTAATGATCAGTACACCAATCCCACTTCGCCAAATTTCGTTCTTCTAGGATAAACCTTTCTTTGGCAGTATCCGGTTTCATTTTAAGGTTTCACTCTGTTTTCTCCTATAGGGATACATGTATTTGGAACTCTAAATCAAACACGGTTTGTGCTAGCTCTTTGAAACTTGACACAAAAAAGCAGTTTCAAGTTCTATCTCTATGCTTTGTTTGCTGTTGATGTAGCCCTAAGCAGAGACTGGCGAGAATCACTTTCATAGAAAGGTCCTGCCAAGCTTCCAAAAAATACGAGTTGCCTGAAATCTCAGCACACACTTTTTTACCCAATCGTGATGAAATTTTCAGGTAATGATCAGTACACCAGTCCCACTTGGCTTGCCAAATTTCGTTCTTCTAGTTTTAACCGTTCGTTGGCAGTAATCGGTTTCATTTGAGGTTTCACTCTGTTTTCTCCCATAAGGATACATGTATTTGGAACTCTAAATCAAACACGGTTTGTGGTAGCTCTTTGAAACTTGACATAATAAAGCAGTATCAAGTTCTATCTCTATGGTTTGTTTGCTGTTGATGTAGCCCTAAGCAGAGACTGGCGAGAATCACTTTCATGGAAAGGGCCTGCCAAGCTTCCAAAAAACTACGAGTTGCCTGAAATCTCAACACACACTTTTTCACCCAATCTTGATGAAACTTTCAGGTAATGATCAGTACACCAATCCCACTTGGCTCGCCAAATTTCGTTCTTCTAGGTTAATCCGTTCGTTGGCAGTAACCGGTTTCATTTTGAGGTTTCACTCTGTTTTCTCCTATAGGGGATACATGTATTTGGAACTCTAAATCAAACACGGTTTGTGCTAGCTCTTTGAAACTTGACACAATAAAGCAGTTTCAAGTTCTATCTCTATGGTTTGTTTGCTGTTGATGTAGCCCTAAGCAGAGACTGGCGAGAATCACTTTCAAGAAAGGGCCTGCCAAGCTTCCAAAAACTACGAGTTGCCTGAAATCTCAGCAAACACTTTTTAACCCATCTTGATGAAACTTTCAGGTAATGATCAGTACACCAATTCCACTTGGCTCGCCAAATTTCGTTCTTCTAGGTATACCCGTTCGTTGGCAGTAACCGTTTTCATTTTGAGGTTTCACTCTGTTTTCTCCAATAGGGATACATGTATTTTGAACTCTAAATCAAACACGGTTTGTGCTAGCTCTTTGAAACTTGACCACAATAAAGCAGTTTCAAGTTCTATCTTTATGGTTGTTTGCTGTTTATGTAATCCTAAGCAGAGACTGGCGAGAATCACTTTCATTGAAAGGGCCTGCAAAGCTTTCAAAAAACTACGAGTTGCCTGAAATCTCAGCACACACTTTTTTCACCCAATCTTGATGAAACTTTCAGGTAATGATCAGTACACCAAATCCCACTTGGCTCGCCAAATTTCCTTCTTCTAGGTTAAACCGTTCGTTGGCAGTAACCGGTTTCATTTTGAGGTTTCACTCTGTTTTCTCCTATAGGGATACATGTATTTGGAACTCTAAATCAAACACGGTTTGTGCTAGCTCTTTGAAACTTGACACAATAAAGCAGTTTCAAGTTCTATCTCTATGGTTTGTTTTCTGTTGATGTAGCCCTAAGCAGAGACTGGCGAGAATCACTTTCATGGAAAGGGCCTGCCAAGCTTCCAAAAAACTACGAGTTGCCTGAAATCTCAGCGCACACTTTTTCACCCAATCTTGATGAAACTTTCAGGTAATGATCAGTACACCAATCCCACTTGGCTCGCCAAATTTCGTTCTTCTAGGTTAAACCGTTCGTTGGCTGTAACCGGTTTCATTTTGAGGTTTCACTCTGTTTTCTCCTATAGGGATACATGTATTTGGAACTCTAAATCAAACACGGTTTGTGCTAGCTCTTTGAAACTTGACACAATAAAGCAGTTTCAAGTTCTATCTCTATGGTTTGTTTTGCTGTTGATGTAGCCCTAAGCAGAGACGGGCGAGAATCACTTTCATGGAAAGGGCCTGCCAGGCTTCCAAAAAACTACGAGTTGCCTGAAATCTCAGCACACACTTTTTCACCCAATCTTGATGAAACTTTCAGGGAATGATCAGTACACCAATCCCACTTGGCTCGCCTAATTTCGTTCTTCTAGGATAAACCGTTCGTTGGCAGTAACCGGTTTCATTTTGAGGTTTCACTCTGTTTTCTCCTATATAGATACATGTATTTTTAACTTTAAATCAAACACGGTTTGTGCTAGCTCTTTGAAACTTGACACAATAAAGCAGTTTCAAGTTCTATCTCTATGGTTTGTTTGCTGTTGATGTAGCCCTAAGCAGAGACTGGCGAGAATCACTTTCATGGAAACTGCCTGCCAAGCTTCCAAAAAACTACGAGTTGCCTGAAATCTCAGCGCACACTTTTTCACCCAATCTTGATGAAACTTTCAGGTAATGATCAGTACACTAATCCCACTTGGCTCGCCAAATTTCGTTCTTCTAGGTTAACCGTTCGTTGGCAGTAACCGGTTTCATTTTGAGGTTTCACTCTGTTTTCTCCTATGGATACATGTATTTGGAACTCTAAATCAAACACGGTTTGTGCTAGCTCTTTGAAACTTGACACAATAAAGCAGTTTCAAGTTCTATCTCTATGGTTTGTTTGCTGTTGATGTAGCCCTAAGCAGAGATTGGCGAGAATCACTTTCATGGAAAGGACCTGCCAAGCTTCCAAAAAACTACGAGTTGCCTGAAATCTCAGCAAACACTTTTTCACCCAATCTTGATAAAACTTTCAGGTAAAGATCAGTACACCAATCCCACTTGGCTATCCAAATTTCGTTCTTCTAGGTTAAAACATTCGTTGGCAGTAACCGGTTTCATTTTGAGGTTTCACTCTGTTTTCTCCTATAGGGATACATGTATTTGGAACTCTAAATCAAACAGGGTTTGTGCTAGCTCTTTGAAACTTGACACAATAAAGCAGTTTCAAGTTCTATCTCTATGGTTTCTTTGCTGTTGATGTAGCCCTAAGCAGAGACTGGCATGAATCACTTTCATGGAAAGGGCCTGCCAAGCTTCCAAAAAACTGCGAGTTGCCTGAAATCTCAGCAAACACTTTTTCACCCAATCTTGATGAAACTTTCAGGTAATGATCAGTACACCAATCCCACTTGGCTCGCCAAATTTCGTTCTTTTAGGTTAAACCGTTCGTTGGCAGTAACCGGTTTCATTTTGAGGTTTCACTCTGTTTTCTCCTATAGGGATACATGTATTTGGAACTCTAAATCAAACACGGTTTGTGCTAGCTCTTTGAAACTTGACACAATAAAGCAGTTTCAAGTTCTATCTCTATGGTTTGTTTGCTGTTGATGTAGCCCTAAGCAGAGACTGGCGAGAATCACTTTCATGGAAAGGGCCTGCCAAGCTTCCAAAAAACTACGAGTTGCCTGAAATCTCAGCGCACACTTTTTCACCCAATCTTGATGAAACTTTCAGGTAATGATCAGTACAACAGTCTCACTTGGCTCGCCAAATTTCATTCTTCTAGGTTAAACTGTTAGTTGGCAGTAACCGGTTTCATTTTGAGGTTTCACTCTGTTTTCTCCTATAGGGATACATGTATTTGGAACTCTAAATCAAACACGGTTTGTGCTAGCTCTTTGAAACTTGACAAAATAAAGCAGTTTCAAGTTCTATCTCTATGGTTTGTTTGCTGTTGATGTAGCCCTAAGCAGAGACTGGCGAGAATCACTTTCATGGAAAGGGCCTGCCAAGCTTCCAAAAAACTACGAGTTGCCTGAAATCTCAACACACACTTTTTCACCCAATCTTGATGAAACTTTCAGGTAATGATCAGTACACCAATCCCACTTGGCTCGCCAAATTTCGTTCTTCTAGGTTAATCCGTTCGTTGGCAGTAACCGGTTTCATTTTGAGGTTTCACTCTGTTTTCTCCTATAGGGATACATGTATTTGGAACTCTAAATCAAACACGGTTTGTGCTAGCTCTTTGAAACTTGACACAATAAAGCAGTTTCAAGTTCTATCTCTATGGTTTGTTTGCTGTTGATGTAGCCCTAAGCAGAGACTCGCGAGAATCACTTTCATGGAAAGGGCCTGCTAGGCTTCCAAAAAACTACGAGTTGCCTGAAATCTCAGCACACACTTTTTCACCCAATCTTGATGAAATTTTCAGGTAATGATCAGTACACCATTCCCACTTCACTCGCCAAATTTCGTTCTTCTAGGTTAAACCGTTCGTTGGCAGTAACCGGTTCCATTTTGAGGTTTCACTGTGTTTTCTCCTATAGGGATACATGTATTTGGAACTCTAAATCAAACACGGTTTGTGCTAGCTCTTTGAAACTTGACACAATAAAGCAGTTTCAAGTTCTATCTCTATGGTTTGTTTGCTGTTGATATAGCCCTAAGCAGAGACTGGCGAGAATCACTTTCATGGAAAGGGCCTGCCAAGCTTCCAAAAAACTACAAGTTGCCTGAAATCTCAGCGCACACTTTTTCACCCAATCTTGATGAAACTTTCAGGTAATGATCAGTACACCAGTCCCACTTGGCTCGCCAAATTTCGTTCTTCTAGGTTAAACCGTTCGTTGGCAGTAACCGGTTTCATTTTGAGGTTTCACTCTGTTTTCTCCTATAGGGATACATGTATTTGGAACTCTAAATAAAACACGATTTGTGCTAGCTCTTTGAAACTTGACACAATAAAGCAGTTTCAAGTTCTATCTCTATGGTTTGTTTGCTGTCGATGTAGCCCTAAGCAGAGACTGGCGAGAATCACTTTCATGGAAAGGGCCTGCCAAGCTTCCAAAAAACTACGAGTTGCCTAAAATCTCAGCACACACTTTTTCACCCAATCTTGATGAAACTTTCAGGTAATGATCAGTACACCAATCCCACTTGGCTCGCCAAATTTTGTTCTTCTAGGTTAAATCGTTCGTTGGCAGTAACCGGTTTCATTTTGAGATTTCACTCTGTTTTCTCCTATACGGATACATGTATTTGGAACTCTAAATCAAAAACGGTTTGTGGTAGCTCTTTGGAACGTGACACAATAAAGCAGTTTCAAGTTCTATCTCTATGGTTTGTTTGCTGTTGATGTAGCCCTAAGCAGAGACTGGCGAGAATCACTTTCATGGAAAGGGCCTGCCAAGCTTCCAAAAAACTACGAGTTGCCTGAAATCTCAGCAAACACTTTTTCACCCAATCTTGATGATACTTTCAGGTAATGATCAGTACACCAATCACACTTGGCTCGCCAAATTTCGTTCTTCTAGGTTACACCGTTCGTTGGCAGTAACCGGTTTCATTTTGAGGTTTCACCCTGTTTTCTCCTATAGGGATACATGTATTTGGAACTCTAAATCAAACACGGTTTGTGCTAGCTCTTTGAAACTTGACACAATAAAGCAGTTTTAAGCTCTATCTCTATGGTTTGTTTGCTGTTGATGTAGCCCTAAGCAGAGACTGGCGAGAATCACTTTCATGGAAAGGGCCTGCCAAGCTTCCAAAAAACTACGACTTGCCTGAAATCTCAGCAAAAACTTTTTCACCCATTCTTGATTAAACTTTCAGGTAATGATCAGTACACCAATCCCACTTGGCTCGCCAAATTTCGTTCTTCTAGGTTAATCCGTTCGTTGGCAGTAACCAGTTTCATTTTGAGGTTTCACTCTGTTTTCTCCTATAGGGATACATGTATTTGGAACTCTAAATCAAACACGGTTTGTGCTAGCTCTTTGAAACTTGACACAATAAAGCAGTTTCAAGTTCTATCTCTATGGTTTGTTTGCTGTTGATGTAGCCCTAAGCAGAGACTCGCGAGAATCACTTTCATGGAAAGGGCCTGCTAGGCTTCCAAAAAACTACGAGTTGCCTGAAATCTCAGCACACACTTTTTCACCCAATCTTGATGAAACTTTCAGGTAATGATCAGTACACCATTCCCACTTCACTCGCCAAATTTCGTTCTTCTAGGTTAAACCGTTCGTTGGCAGTAACCGGTTCCATTTTGAGGTTTCACTGTGTTTTCTCCTATAGGGATACATGTATTTGGAACTCTAAATCAAACACGGTTTGTGCTAGCTCTTTGAAACTTGACACAATAAAGCAGTTTCAAGTTCTATCTCTATGGTTTGTTTGCTGTTGATATAGCCCTAAGCAGAGACTGGCGAGAATCACTTTCATGGAAAGGGCCTGCCAAGCTTCCAAAAAACTACAAGTTGCCTGAAATCTCAGCGCACACTTTTTCACCCAATCTTGATGAAACTTTCAGGTAATGATCAGTACACCAGTCCCACTTGGCTCGCCAAATTTCGTTCTTCTAGGTTAAACCGTTCGTTGGCAGTAACCGGTTTCATTTTGAGGTTTCACTCTGTTTTCTCCTATAGGGATACATGTATTTGGAACTCTAAATAAAACACGATTTGTGCTAGCTCTTTGAAACTTGACACAATAAAGCAGTTTCAAGTTCTATCTCTATGGTTTGTTTGCTGTTGATGTAGCCCTAAGCAGAGACTGGCGAGAATCACTTTCATGGAAAGGGCCTGCCAAGCTTCCAAAAAACTACGAGTTGCCTGAAATCTCAGCAAACACTTTTTCACCCAATCTTGATGATACTTTCAGGTAATGATCAGTACACCAATCACACTTGGCTCGCCAAATTTCGTTCTTCTAGGTTACACCGTTCGTTGGCAGTAACCGGTTTCATTTTGAGGTTTCACCCTGTTTTCTCCTATAGGGATACATGTATTTGGAACTCTAAATCAAACACGGTTTGTGCTAGCTCTTTGAAACTTGACACAATAAAGCAGTTTTAAGCTCTATCTCTATGGTTTGTTTGCTGTTGATGTAGCCCTAAGCAGAGACTGGCGAGAATCACTTTCATGGAAAGGGCCTGCCAAGCTTCCAAAAAACTACGACTTGCCTGAAATCTCAGCAAAAACTTTTTCACCCATTCTTGATTAAACTTTCAGGTAATGATCAGTACACCAATCCCACTTGGCTCGCCAAATTTCGTTCTTCTAGGTTAATCCGTTCGTTGGCAGTAACCGGTTTCATTTTGAGCTTTCACTCTGTTCTCTCCTATAGGGATACATGTATTTGGAACTCTAAATCAAACACGGTTTGTGCTAGCTCTTTGAAACTTGACACAATAAAGCAGTTTCAAGTTCTATCTCTATGGTTTGTTTGCTGTTGATGTAGCCCTAAACAGAGACTGGCGAGAATCACTTTCATGGAAAGGGCCTGCTAGGCTTCCAAAAAACTACGAGTTGCCTGAAATCTCAGCACACACTTTTTCACCCAATCTTGATGAAACTTTCAGGTAATGATCAGTACACCAATCCCACTTGGCTCGCCAAATTTCGTTCTTCTAGGTCAAACCGTTCGTTGGCAGTAACCGGTTTCATTTTGAGGTTTCCCTCTGTTTTCTCCTATAGGGATACATGTATTTGGAACTCTAAATCAAACACGGTTTGTGCTAGCTCTTTGAAACTTGACACAATAAAGCAGTATCAAGTTCAATCTCTATGGTTTGTTTGCTGTTGATGTAGCCCTAAGCAGAGACTGGCGAGAATCACTTTAATCTAAAGGGCCTGCCAAGCTTTCAAAAAACTAGGAGTTGCCTGAAATCTCAGCAAACTCTTTTTCACCCAATCTTGATGAAACTTTCAGGAAATGATCAGTACACCATTCCCACTTGGCTCGCCAAATTTTGTTCTTCTAGGTTAAATCGTTCGTTGGCAGTAACCAGTTTCATTTTGTGGTTTCACTCTGTTTTCTCCTATAGGGATACATGTATTTGGAACTCTAAATCAAACACGGTTTGTGCTAGGTCTTTGAAACTTGACACAATAAAGCAGTTTCAAGTTCTATGTCTATGGTTTGTTTGCTGTTGATGTAGCCCTAAGCAGAGACTGGCGAGAATCACTTTCATGGAAAGGGCCTGCCAAGCTTCCAAAAAACTACGAGTTGCCTGAAATCTCAGCACACACTTTTTCACCCAATCTTGATGAAACTTTCAGGTAATGATCAGTACACCAATCCCACTTGGCTCGCCAAATTTCGTTCTTCTAGGTTAACCCGTTCTTTGGCAGTAACCGGTTTCATTTTGAGGTTTCACTCTGTTTTCTCCTATAGGGATACATGTATTTGGAACTCTAAATCAAACACGGTTTTTGCTAGCTCTTTGAAACTTGACACAATAAAGCAGTTTCAAGTTCTATCTCTATGGTTCGTTTTCTGTTGATGTAGCCCTAAGCAGAGACTGGCGAGAATCACTTTCATGGAAAGGGCCTGCCAAGCTTCCAAAAAACTACGAGTTGCCTGAAATCTCAGCACACACTTTTTCACCCAATCTTGATGAAACTTTCAAGTAATGATCAGTACACCAATCCCACTTTGCTCGCCAAATTTCGTTTTTCTAGGTTAAACCGTTCGTTGGCAGTAACCGGTTTCATTTTGAGGTTTCACTCTGTTTTCTCCTATAGGGATACATGTATTTGGAACTCTAAATCAAACACGGTTTGTGCTAGCTCTTTGAAACTTGACACAATAAAGCAGTTTCAAGTTCTATCTCTTTGGTTTGTTTGCTGTTGATGTAGCCCTAAGCAGAAACTGGCGAGAATCACTTTCATGGAAAGGGCCTGCCAAGCTTCCAAAAAACTACGAGTTGCCTGAAATCTCAGCACATCCTTTTTCACCCAATCTTGATGAAACTTTCAGGTAATGATCAGTACACCAATCCCACTTGGCTCTCCAAATTTCGTTCTTATAGGTTAAACCATTCGTAGGTAGTAACCGGTTTCATTTTGAGGTTTCATTCTGTTTTCTCCTATACGGATACAAGTATTTGGAACTCTAAATCAAACACGGTTTGTGGTAGCTCTTTGAAACTTGACACAATAAAGCAGTTTCAAGTTCTGTCTCTATGGTTTGTTTGCTGTTGATGTAGCCCTAAGCAGAGACTGGCGAGAATCACTTTCATGGAAAGGGCCTGCCAAGCTTCCAAAAAACTACGAGTTGCCTGAAATCTCAGCACACAATTTTTCACCCCATCTTGATGAAACTTTCAGGTAATGATCAGTACACCAATCCCACTTGGCTCGCCTAATTTCGTTCTTCTAGGTTAAACCGTTCGTTGGCAGTAACCGGTTTCATTTTGAGGTTTCACTCTGTTTTCTCCTATAGGGATACATGTATTTTGAACTCTAAATCAAACACGGTTTGTGCTAGCTCTTTGAAACTTGACACAATAAAGAGGTTTCAAGTTCTATCTCTATGGTTTGTTTGCTGTTGATGTAGCCGTAAGCAGAGACTGGCGAGAATCACTTTCATGTAAAGGGCCTGCCAAGCTTCCAAAAAACTACGAGTTGCCTGAAATCTCAGCACACACTTTTTCACCCAATCTTGATGAAACTTTCAGGTAATGATCAGTACACCAATCCCACTTGGCTCGCCAAATTTCGTTCTTCTAGGTTAAACCGTTCGTTGGCAGTAACCGGTTTCATTTTGAGGTTTCACTCTGTTTTCTCCTATAGGGATACATGTATTTGGAACTTTAAATCAAACACGGTTTGTGCTAGCTCTTTGAAACTTGACATAATAAAGCAGTTTCAAGTTCTATCTCTATGGTTTGTTTGCTGTTGATGTAGCCCTAAGCAGAGACTGGCGAGAATCACTTTCATGGAAAGGGCCTGCCAAGCTTCCAAAAAATACGAGTTGCCTGAAATCTCAGCAAACTCTTTTTCACCCAATCTTGATGAAACTTTCAGGTAATGATCAGTACACCAATCCCACTTGGCTCGCCAAATTTTGTTCTTCTAGGTTAAATCGTTCGTTGGCTGTAACCAGTTTCATTTTGTGGTTTCACTCTGTTTTCTCCTATAGGGATACATGTATTTGGAACTCTAAATCAAACACGGTTTGTGCTAGCTCTTTTAAACTTGACACAATAAAGCAGTTTCAAGTTCTATCTCTATGGTTTGTTTGCTGTTGAGGTAGCCCTAAGCAGAGACTGGCGAGAATCACTTTCATGGAAAGGGCCTGCCAAGATTCCAAAAAACTACGAGTTGCCTGAAATCTAAGCACACACTTTTTCACCCAATCTTGATAAAACTTTCAGGTATGATCAGTACACCAATCCCACTTGGCTTGCCAAATTTCGTTCTTCTAGTTTAAACCGTTGGTTGGCAGTAACCGGTTTCATTTTGAGGTTTCACTCTGTTTTCTCCTATAGGGATACATGTATTTGGAACTCTAAATCAAACACGGTTTGTGCTAGCTCTTTGAAACTTGACACAATAAAGAAGTTTCAAGTTCTATCTCTATGGTTTGTTTGCTGTTGATGTAGCCCTAAGCAGAGACTGGCGAGAATCACTTTCATGGAAAGGGCCTGCCAAACTTCCAAAAAACTACGAGTTGCCTGAAATCTCAGCACTCACTTTTTCACCCAATCTTGATGAAACGTTCAGGTAATGATCAGTACACCAATCCCACTTGGCTCGCCAAATTTCGTTCTTCTAGGTTAAACCGTTCGTTGGCAGTAACCAGTTTCATTTTGAGGTTTCACTCTGTTTTCTCCTATAGGGATACATGTATTTGGAACTCTAAATCAAACACGGTTTGTGCTAGCTCTTTGAAACTTGACAAAATAAAGCAGTTTCAAGTTCTATCTCTATGGTTTGTTTGCTGTTGATGTAGCCCTAAGCAGAGACTGGCGAGAATCACTTTCATGGAAAGGGCCTGCTAGGCTTCCAAAAAACTACGAGTTGCCTGAAATCTCAGCACACACTTTTTCACCCAATCTTGATGAAACTTTCAGGTAATGATCAGTACACCAATCCCACTTGGCTCGCCAAATTTCGTTCTTCTAGGTTAAACCGTTCGTTGGCAGTAACCGGTTTCATTTTGAGGTTTCATTCTGTTTTCTCCTATAGGAATACATGTATTTGGAACTCTAAATCAAACACGGTTTGTGCTAGCTCTTTGAAACTTGACACAATAAAGCAGTTTCAAGTTCTATCTCTATGGTTTGTTTGCTGTTGATGTAGCCCTAAGCAGAGACTGGCGAGAATCACTTTCATGGAAAGGGCCTACCAAGCTTCCAAAAAACTACGAGTTGCCTGAAATCTCAGCACACACTTTTTCACCCAATCTTGATGAAACTTTCAGGTAATGATCAGTACACCAATCCCACTTGGCTCTCCAAATTTCGTTCTTCTAGGTTAAACCGTTCGTTGGCAGTAACCGGTTTCATTTTGAGGTTTCACTCTGTTTTCTCCTATAGGGATACATGTATTTGGATCTCTAAATCAAACACGGTTTGTGCTAGCTCTTTGAAACTTGACACAATAAAGCAGTTTCAAGTTCTATCTCTTTGGTTTGTTTGCTGTTGATGTAGCCCTAAGCAGAGACTGGCGAGAATCACTTTCATGGAAAGGGCCTGCCAAGCTTCCAAAAAACTACGAGTTGCCTGAAATCTCAGCACTCACTTTTTCACCCAATCTTGATGAAACGTTCAGGTAATGATCAGTACACCAATCCCACTTGGATCGCCAAATTTCTTTCTTCTAGGTTAAACCGTTCCTTGGCAGTAACCAGTTTCATTTTGAGGTTTCACTCTGTTTTCTCCTATAGGGATACATGTATTTGGAACTCTAAATCAAACACGGTTTGTGCTAGCTCTTTGAAACTTGACACAATAAAGCAGTTTCAAGTTCTATCTCTATGGTTTGTTTGCTGTTGATGTAGCCCTAAGCAGAGACTGGCGAGAATCACTTTCATGGAAAGGGCCTGCTAGGCTTCCAAAAAACTACGAGTTGCCTGAAATCTCAGCACACACTTTTTCACCCAATCTTGATGAAACTTTCAGGTAATGATCAGTACACCAATCCCACTTGGCTCGCCAAATTTCGTTTTTCTAGGTTAAACCGTTCGTTGGCAGTAACCAGTTTCATTTTGAGGTTTCATTCTGTTTTCTCCTATAGGAATACATGTATTTGGAACTCTAAATCAAACACGGTTTGTGCTAGCTCTTTGAAACTTGACACAATAAAGCAGTTTCAAGTTCTATCTCTATGGTTTGTTTGCTGTTGATGTAGCCCTAAGCAGAGACTGGCGAGAATCACTTTCATGGAAAGGGCCTGCCAAGCTTCCAAAAAACTACGAGTTGCCTGAAATCTCAGCACACACTTTTTCACCCAATCTTGATGAAACTTTCAGGTAATGATCAGTACACCAATCCCACTTGGCTCTCCAAATTTCGTTCTTCTAGGTTAAACCGTTCGTTGGCAGTAACCGGTTTCATTTTGAGGTTTCACTCTGTTTTCTCCTATAGGGATACATGTATTTGGAACTCTAAATCAAACACGGTTTGTGCTAGCTCTTTGAAACTTGACACAATAAAGCAGTTTCAAGTTCTATCTCTATGGTTTGTTTGCTGTTGATGTAGCCCTAAGCAGAGACTGGCGAGAATCACTTTCATGGAAAGGGCCTGCAAAGCTTCCAAAAAACTTCGAGTTGCCTGAAATCTCAGCACACACTTTTTCACCCAATCTTGATAAAACTTTCAGGTAATGATCAGTACACCAATCCCACTTGGCTCGCCAAATTTCGTTCTTCTAGGTTAAACCGTTCGTTGGCAGTAACCAGTTTCATTTTGAGGTTTCACTTTGTTTTCTCCTATAGAAATACATGTATTTGGAACTCTAAATCAAACACGGTTTGTGCTAGCTCTTTGAAACTTGACAAAATAAAGCAGTTTCAAGTTCTATCTCTATGGTTTGTTTGCTGTGGATGTAGCCCTAAGCAGAGACGGCGAGAATCACTTTCATGGAAAGGGCCTGCCAAGCTTCCAAAAAACTACGAGTTGCCTGAAATCTCAGCACACACTTTTTCACTTAATCTTGATGAAACTTTCAGGTAATGATCAGTACACCAATCCCACTTGGCTCACTAAATTTCCTTCTTCTAGGTTACATCGTTCGTTGGCAGTAACCAGTTTCATTTTGTGGTTTCACTCTGTTTTCTCCTATAGGGATACATGTATTTGGAACTCTAAATCAAACACGGTTTGTGCTAGCTCTTTGAAACTTGACACAATAAAGCAGTTTCAAGTTCTATCTCTTTGGTTTGTTTGCTGTTGATGTAGCCCTAAGCAGAGACCAGCGAGAATCACTTTCATGGAAAGGGCCTGCCAAGCTTCAAAAAAACTACGAGTTGCCTGAAATCTCAGCAAACTCTTTTTCACCCAATCTTGATGAAACTTTCAGGTAATGATCAGTACACCAATCCCACATGGCTCGCCAAATTTCGTTCTTCTAGGTTAAATCGTTCGTTGGCTGTAACCAGTTTCAATTTGTGGTTTCACTCTGTTTTCTCCTATAGGGATACATGTATTTGGAACTCTAAATCAAACACGGTTTGTGCTAGCTCTTTGAAACTTGACACTATAAAGCAGTTTCAAGTTCTATCTCTATGGTTTGTTTGCTGTGGATGTAGCCCAAAGCAGAGACTCGCGAGAATCAGTTTCATGGAAAGGGCCTGCTAGGCTTCCAAAAAACTACGAGTTGCCTGAAATCTCAGCACACACTTTTTCACCCAATCTTGATGAAACTTTCAGGTAATGATCAGTACACCAATCCCACTTCGCTCGCCAAATTTCGTTCTTCTAGGTTAAACCGTTCGTTGGCAGTAACCGGTTCCATTTTGAGGTTTCACTGTGTTTTCTCCTATAGGGATACATGTATTTGGAACTCTAAATCAAACACGGTTTGTGCTAGCTCTTTGAAACTTGACACAATAAAGCAGTTTCAAGTTCTATCTCTATGGTTTGTTTGCTGTTGATGTAGCCCTAAGCAGAGACTGGCGAGAATCACTTTCATGGAAAGGGCCTGCCAAACTTCCAAAAAACTATGAGTTGCCTGAAATCTCAGCACACACTTTTTCACCCAATCTTGATGAAACTTTCAGGAAATGATCAGTACACCAATCCCACTTGGCTCGCCAAATTTCGTTCTTTTAGGTTAAACCGTTCATTGGCAGTAGCCGGTTTCATTTTGAGGTTTCACTTTGTTTTCTCCTATAGGGATACATGTATTTGGAACTCTAAATCAAACACGGTTTGTGCTAGCTCTTTGAAACTTGACAAAATAAAGCACTTTCAAGTTCTATCACTATGGTTTTTTTCTGTTCATGTAGCCCTAAGCAGAGAGTGGCGAGAATCACTGTCATGAAAAGGGCCTGCCAAGCTTCCAAAAAACTACGAGTTGCCTGAAATCTCAGCACACACTTTTTCTCCCAATCTTGATGAAACTTTCAGGTAATGATCAGTACACCAATCCCACTTGGCTCGCCAAATTTCGTTCTTCTAGGTTCAACCGTGCGTTGGCAGTAACCGGTTTCATTTTGAGGTTTATCTGTTTTCTCCTATAGGAATACATGTATTTGAAACTCTAAATTAAACATGGTTTGTGCTAGCTTTTTGAAACTTGACACAATAAAGCAGTTTCAAGTTCTATCTCTATGGTTTGTTTGCTGTTGATGTAGCCCTAAGCAGAGACTGGCGAGAATCACTTTCATGGAAAGGGCCTGACAAGCTTCCAAAAAAGTACGAGTTGCCTGAAATCTCAGCACACACTTTTTCACCCAATCTTGATGAAACTTTCAGGTAATGATCAGTACACCAATCCCACTTGGCTCGCCAAATTTCGTTCTTCTAGGTTAAACTGTTCGTTCGCAGTAACCGGTTTCATTTTGAGGTTTCACTCTGTTTTCTCCTATAGGGATACATGTATTTGAAACTCTAAATCAAACACAATTTGTGCTAGCTCTTTGAAACTTAACACAATAAAGCAGTTTCAATTTCTATCTCTATGGATTGTTTGCTGTTGATGTAACCCTAAGCAGAGACTGGCGAGAATCACTTTCATGGAAAGGGCCTGCCAAGCTTCCAAAAAACTACGAATTGCCTGAAATCTCAGCAAACACTTTTTCACCCAATCTTGATGATACTTTCAGGTAATGATCAGTACACCAATCCCACTTGGCTCGCCTAATTTCGTTCTTCTAGGTTAAACCGTTCGTTGGCAGTAACCGGTTTCATTTTGAGGTTTCACTCTGGTTTCTCCTATAGAGATACATGTATTTGGAACTCTAAATCAAACACGGTTTGTGCTAGCTCTTTGAAACTTGACACAATAAAGCAGTTTCAAGTTATATCTATGGTTTGTTTGCTGTTGTTGTAGCCCTACGCAGAGACTGGCGAGAATCACTTACATGGAAAGGGCCTGCCAAGCTTCCAAAAAACTACGAGTTGCCTGATATCTCAGCAAACACTTTTTCACCCAATCTTGATGAAACTTTCAGGTAATGATCAGTACACCAATCCCACTTGGCTCGCCAAATTTCGTTCTTCTAGGTTAAACTGTTCATTGGCAGTAACCGGTTTCATTTTGAGGTTTCACTCTGTTTTCTCCTATAGGGATACATGTATTTGGAACTCTATATCAAACACGGTTTGTGCCAGCCCTTTGAAACTTGACACAATAAAGCAGTTTCAAGTTCTATCTCTATGGTTTGTTTGCTGTTAATATAGCCCTAAGCAGAGACTGGCGAGAATCACTTTCATAGAAAGGGCCTGCCTAGCTTCCAAAAAACTACAAGTTTCCTGAAATCTCAGCACACAATTTTTCACACAATCTTGATGAAATTTTAAGGTAATGATCAGTACTCCAATCCCACTTGGCTCGCCAAATTTCGTTCTTCTAGGTTAAACCGTTCCTTGGCAGTAACCGGTTTCATTTTGAGGTTTCACTCTGTTTTCTCCTATAGAAATACATGTATTTGGAACTCTAAATCAAACACGGTTTGTGCTAGCTCTTTGAAACTTGACACAATAAAGCAGTCTCAAGTTCTATCTCTATGGTTTCTTTGCTGTTGATGTAGCCCTAAGCAGAGACTGGCGAGAATCACTTTCATGGAAAGGGCCTGCCAAGCTTCCAAAAAACTACGAGTTGCCTGAAATCTCAGCACACACTTTTTCACCCAATCTTGATGAAACTTTCAGGAAATGATCAGTACACCAATCCCACTTGGCTCGCCAAATTTCGTTCTTCTAGGTTAAACCGTTCGTTGGCAGTAACCGGTTTCATTTTGAGGTTTCACTTTGTTTTCTCCTATAGGGATACATGTATTTGGAACTCTAAATCAAACATGGTTTGTGCTAGCTCTTTTAAACTATACACAATAAAGCAGTTTCAAGTTCTATCTCTATGGTTTGTTTGCTGTTGATGTAGCCCAAAGCAGAGACTGGCGAGAATCACTTTCATGGAAAGGGCCTGCCTAGCTTCCAAAAAACTACGAGTTTCCTGAAATCTCAGCACACACTTTTTCACCCAATCTTGTTGAAACTTTCAGGTAATGATCAGTATACCAATCCCACTTGGCTCGCCGAATTTCGTTCTTCTAGGTTAAAACGTTCATTGACAGTAACCGGTTTCATTTTGAGGTTTCACTCTGTTTTCTCCCATAGGGATACATGTATTTGGAACTCTAAATGAAACACGGTTTGTGCTAGCTCTTTGAAACTTGACACAATAAAGCAGTTTCAAGTTCTATCTCTATGGTTTGTTTGCTGTTGATGTAGCCCTTAGCAGAGAATGGCGAGAATCACGTTCATGGAAATGGCCTGCCTAGCTTCCAAAAAACTACGAGTTCCCTGAAATCTCAGCACACACTTTTTCACCGAAACTTGATGAAATTTTCAGGTAATGATCAGTACACCAATCCCACTTGGCTGGCCAAATTTCGTTCTTCTAGGTTAATCCGTTCGTTGGCAGTAACCGGTTTCATTTTGAGGTTTCACTGTTTTCTCCTATAGGGATACATGTATTTGGAACTCTAAATCAAACACGGTTTGTGCTAGCTCTTTGAAACTTGATACAATAAAGCAGTTTCAAGTTCTATCTCTATGGATTGTTTGCTGTTGATGTAGCCTTAAGCAGAGACTGGCGAGAATCACTTTCATGGAAAGGGCCTGCCAAGCTTCCATAAAACTACGAGTTGCCTGAAATCTCAGCACACACTTTTTCACCCAATCTTGATG
>NW_027523503.1:0-20243 GCF_052094955.1 Ictidomys tridecemlineatus | reverse complement strand
TTTTGGAAGCTTGGCAGGCCCTTTCCATGAAAGTGATTCTCGCCAGTCTCTGCTTAGGGCTACATCAACAGCAAACAAACCATAGAGATAGAACTTGAAACTGCTTTATTGTGTCAAGTTTCAAAGAGGTAGCACAAACCGTGTTTGATTTAGAGTTCCAAATACATGTATCCCTATAGGAGAAAACAGAGTGAAACCTCAAAATGAAACCGGTTACTGCCAAGGAACGGTTTAACCTAGAACAACGAAATTTGGCGAGCCAAGTGGGATTCGTGTACTGATCATTACCTGAAAGTATCATCAAGATTGGGTGAAAAAGTGTTTGCTGAGATTTCAGGCAACTCGTAGTTTTTTGGATGCTTGGCAGGCCCTTTCCATGAAAGTGATTCTCGCCAGTCTCTGCTTAGGGCTACATCAACAGCAAACAAACCATAGAGATAGATCTTGAAACTGCTTTATTGTGTCAAGTTTCAAAGAGCTAGCACAAACCGTGTTTGATTTAGACTTCCAAATACATGTATCCCTATAGGAGAATACACAGTGAAACCTCAAAATGAAACCGGTTACTGACAACGAACGGTTTAACCTAGAAGAACGAAATTTGGCGAGCCAAGTGGGATTGGTGTACTGATCATTACCTGAAAGTATCATCAAGATTGGGTGAAAAAGTGTTTGCTGAGATTTCAGGCAACTCGTAGTTTTTTGGAAGCTTGGCAGGCCCTTTCCATGAAAGTGATTCTCGCCAGTCTCTGCTTAGGGCTACATCAACAGCAAACAAACCATAGAGATAGAACTTGAAACTGCTTTATTGTGTCAAGTTCCAAAGAGCTAGCATAAACCATGTTTGATTTAGAGTTCCAAATACATGTATCCCTAAAGGAGAAAACAGAGTGAAATCTCAAAATGAAACCGGTTACTGCCAACGAGCGGTTTAACCTAGAAGAACGAAATTTGGTGAGCCAAGTGGGATTGGTGTACTGATCATTACCTGAAAGTTTCATCAAGATTGGGTGAAAAAGTGTGTGCTGAGATTTCAGGCAACTCGTAGTTTTCTGGAAGCTTGGCATGCCCTTTCCATGAAAGTGATTCTCGCCAGTCTCTGCTTAGGGCTACATCAACAGCAAACAAACCATAGAGATAGAACTTGAAACTGCTTTATTGTGTCAGGTTCCAAAGAGCTAGCATAAACCGTGTTTGATTTAGAGTTCCAAATACATGTATCCCTAAAGGAGAAAACAGAGTGAAATCTCAAAATGAAACCGGTTACTGCCAACGAACGGTTTAACCTAGAAGAACGAAATTTGGTGAGCCAAGTGCGATTGGTGTACTGATCATTACCTGAAAGTTTCATCAAGATTGGGTGAAAAAGTGTTTGCTGAGATTTCAGGCAACTCGTAGTTTTTTGGAAGCTTGGCAGGCCCTTTCAATGAAAGTGATTCTCGCCTGTCTCTGCTTAGGGCTACATCAACAGCAAACAAACCATAGAGATAGAACTTGAAACTGCTTTATTGTGTCAAGTTTCAAAGAGCTAGCACAAACCGTGTTTGATTTAGAGTTCCAAATACATGTATCCCTATAGGAGAAAACAGACTGAAACCTCAAAATGAAACCGGTTACTGCCAACGATCGGTTTAACCTAGAAGAACGAAATTTGGCGAGCCAAGTGGGATTGGTGTACTGATCATTACCTGAAAGTTTCATCAAGATTGGGTCAAAAAGTGTTTGCTGAGATTTCAGGCAACTCGTAGTTTTTTGGAAGCTTGGCAGGCCCTTTCCATGAAAGTGATTCTCGCCAGTCTCTGCTTAGGGCTACATCAACAGCAAACAAACCATAGAGATAGAACTTGAAACTGCTTTATTGTGTCAATTTCAAAGAGCTAGCACAAACCGTGTTTGATTTAGAGTTCCAAATACATGTATCCCTATAGGAGAAAACAGAGTGAAACCTCAAAATGAAACCGGTTACTGCCAACGATCGGTTTAACCTAGAAGAACGAAATTTGGCGAGCCAAGTGGGATTGGTGTACTGATCATTACCTGAAAGTTTCATCAAGATTGGGTGAAAAAGTGTGTGCTGAGATTTCAGGCAACTCATAGTTTTTTGGAAGCTTGGCAGGCCCTTTCCATGAAAGTGATTCTCACCAGTCTCTGCTTAGGGCTACATCAACAGCAAACAAACCATAGAGATAGAACTTGAAACTGCTTTATTGTGTCAAGTTTCAAAGAGCTAGCACAAACCGTGTTTGATTTAAAGTTCCAAATACATGTATCCCTATAGGAGAAAACAGAGTGAAACCTCAAAATGAAACCGGTTACTGCCAACGAACGGTTTAACCTAGAAGAACGAAATTTGGCGAGCCAAGTGGGATTGGTGTACTGATCATTACCTGAAAGTATCATCAAGATTGGGTGAAAAAGTGTTTGCTGAGATTTCAGGCAACTCGTAGTTTTTTGGAAGCTTGGCAGGCCCTTTCCATGAAAGTGATTCTCGCCAGTCTCTGCTTAGGGCTACATCAACAGCAAACAAACCATAGAGATAGAACTTGAAACTGCTTTATTGTGTCAAGTTTCAAAGAGCTAGCACAAACCGTGTTTGATTTAGAGTTCCAAATACATGTATCCCTATAGGAGAAAACAGAGTGAAACCTCAAAATGAAACCGGTTACTGCCAAGGAACGGTTTAACCTAGAACAACGAAATTTGGCGAGCCAAGTGGGATTCGTGTACTGATCATTACCTGAAAGTATCATCAAGATTGGGTGAAAAAGTGTTTGCTGAGATTTCAGGCAACTCGTAGTTTTTTGGATGCTTGGCAGGCCCTTTCCATGAAAGTGATTCTCGCCAGTCTCTGCTTAGGGCTACATCAACAGCAAACAAACCATAGAGATAGAACTTGAAACTGCTTTATTGTGTCAAGTTTCAAAGAGCTAGCACAAACCGTGTTTGATTTAGACTTCCAAATACATGTATCCCTATAGGAGAATACACAGTGAAACCTCAAAATGAAACCGGTTACTGACACCGAACGGTTTAACCTAGAAGAACAAAATTTGGCGAGCCAAGTGGGATTGGTGTACTGATCATTACCTGAAAGTATCATCAAGATTGGGTGAAAAAGTGTTTGCTGAGATTTCAGGCAACTCGTAGTTTTTTGGAAGCTGGGCAGGCCCTTTCCATTAAAGTGATTCTCGCCAGTCTCTGCTTAGGTCTACATCAACAGCAAACAAACCATAGAGATAGAACTTGAAACTGCTTTATTGTGTCAAGTTTCAAAGAGCTAGCATAAACCGTGTTTGATTTAGAGTTCCAAATACATGTCTCCCTATCGGATAAAACAGAGTGAAACCTCAAAATGAAACCGGTTACTGCCAACGATCGGTTTAACCTAGAAGAACGAAATTTGGCGAGCCAAGTGGGATTGGTGTACTGATCATTACCTGAAAGTTTCATCAAGATTGGGTGAAAAAGTGTTTGCTGAGATTTCAGGCCACTCAAAGTTTTTTGGAAGCTTGGCAGGGCCTTTCCATGAAAGTGATTCTCGCCAGTCTCTGCTTAGGGCTACATCAACAGCAAACAAACCATAGAGATAGAACTTGAAACTGCTTTATTGTGTCAAGTTTCAAAGAGCTAGCACAAACCGTGTTTGATTTAGAGTTCCAAATACATGTATCCCTATAGGAGAAAACAGAGTGAAACCTCAAAATGAAACCGGTTACTGCCAACGAACGGTTTAACCTAGAAGAACGAAATTTGGCAAGCCAAGTGGGATTGGTGTACTCATCATTACCTGAAAGTTTCATCAAGATTGGGTGAAAAAGTGTGTGCTCAGATTTCAGGCAACTCGTAGTTTTTTGGAAGCTTGGCATGCCCTTTCCATGAAAGTGATTCTCGCCAGTCTCTGCTTAGGGCTACATCAACAGCAAACAAACCATAGAGATAGAACTTGAAACTGCTTTATTGTGTCAAGTTTCAAAGAGCTAGCACAAACCGTGTTTGATTTAGAGTTCCAAATACATGTATCCCTATACTGAAAAACAGAGTGAAACCTCAAAATGAAACCGGTTACTGCCAACCAACGGTTTAACCTAGAACAACGAAATTTGGCGAGCCAAGTGGGATTCGTGTACTGATCATTACCTGAAAGTATCATCAAGATTGGGTGAAAAAGTGTTTGCTGAGATTTCAGGCAACTCGTAGTTTTTTGGAAGCTTGGCAGGCCCTTTCCATGAAAGTGATTCTCGCCAGTCTCTGCTTAGGGCTACATCAACAGCAAACAAACCATAGAGATAGAACTTGAAACTGCTTTATTGTGTCAAGTTTCAAAGAGCTAGCACAAACCGTGTTTGAGTTAGACTTCCAAATACATGTATCCCTATAGGAGAAAACACAGTGAAACCTCAAAATGAAACCGGTTACTGCCAACGAACGGTTTAACCTAGAAGAACGAAATTTGGCGAGCCAAGTGGGATTGGTGTACTGATCATTACCTGAAAGTATCATCAAGATTGGGTGAAAAAGTGTTTGCTGAGATTTCAGGCAACTCGTAGTTTTTTGGAAGCTTGGCAGGCCCTTTCCATGAAAGGGATTCTCGCCAGTCTCTGCTTAGGGCTACATCAACAGCAAACAAACCATAGAGATAGAACTTGAAACTGCTTTATTGTGTCAAGTTTCAAAGAGCTAGCACAAACCGTGTTTGATTTAGAGTTCAAAATACATGTATCCCTATAGGAGAAATCAGAGTGAAACCTCAAAATGAAACGGGTTAATGCCAATGAACGGTTTAACCTAGAAGAACGAAATTTGGCGAGCCAAGTGGGATTGGTGTACTGATCATTACCTGAAAGTATCATCAAGATTGGGTGAAAAAGTGTTTGCTGAGATTTCAGGCAACTCGTAGTTTTGTGGAAGCTTGGCAGGCCCTTTCCATGAAAGTGATTCTCGCCAGTCTCTGCTTAGGGCTACATCAACAGAAAACAAACCATAGAGATAGAACTTGAAACTGCTTTATTGTGTCAAGTTTCAAAGAGCTAGCACAAACCGTGTTTGATTTAGAGTTCCAAATACATGTATCCCTATAGGAGAAAACAGAGTGAAACCTCAAAATGAAACCGGTTACTGCCAACGAACGGTTTAACCTAGAAGAACGAAATTTGGCGAGCCAAGTGGGATTGGTGTACTGATCATTACCTGAAAGTTTCATCAAGATTGGGTGAAAAAGTGTTTGCTGAGATTTCAGGCAACTCGTAGTTTTTTGGAAGCTTGGCAGGCCCTTTCCATGAAAGTGATTCTCGCCAGTCTCTGCTTAGGGCTACATCAACAGCAAACAAACCATAGAGATAGAACTTGAAACTGCTTTATTGTGTCAAGTTTCAAGGAGCTAGCATAAACCGTGTTTGATTTAGAGTTCCAAATACATGTATCCCTATAGGAGAAAACAGAGTGAAACCTCAAAATGAAACCGGTTACTGCTAACGATCGGTTTAACCTAGAAGAACGAAATTTGGCGAGCCAAGTGGGATTGGTGTACTGATCATTACCTGAAAGTTTCATCAAGATTGGGTGAAAAAGTGTTTGCTGAGATTTCATGCAACTCAAAGTTTTTTGGAAGCTTGGCGGGCCCTTTCCATGAAAGTGATTCTCGCCAGTCTCTGCTTAGGGCTACATCAACAGCAAACAAACCATAGAGATAGAACTTGAAACTGCTTTATTGTGTCAAGTTTCAAAGAGCTAGGACAAACCGTGTTTGATTTAGAGTTCCAAATACATGTATCCCTATAGGAGAAAACAGAGTGAAACCTCAAAATGAAACCGGTTACTGCCAAGGAACGGTTTAATCTAGAACAACGAAATTTGGCGAGCCAAGTGGGATTCGTGTACTGATCATTACCTGAAAGTATCATCAAGATTGGGTGAAAAAGTGTTTGCTGAGATTTCAGGCAACTCGTAGTTTTTTGGATGCTTGGCAGACCCTTTCCATGAAAGTGATTCTCGCCAGTCTCTGCTTAGGGCTACATCAACAGCAAACAAACCATAGAGATAGAACTTGAAACTGCTTTATTGTGTCAAGTTTCAAAGAGCTAGCACAAACCGTGTTTGATTTAGAGTTCAAAATACATGTATCCCTATAGGAGAAATCAGAGTGAAACCTCAAAATGAAACCGGTTACTGCCAATGAACGGTTTAACCTAGAAGAACGAAATTTGGCGAGCCAAGTGGGATTGGTGTACTGATCATTACCTGAAAGTATCATCAAGATTGGGTGAAAAAGTGTTTGCTGAGATTTCAGGCAACTCGTAGTTTTTTGGAAGCTTGGCAGGCCCTTTCAATGAAAGTGATTCTCGCCAGTCTCTGCTTAGGGCTACATCAACAGCAAACAAACCATAGAGATAGAACTTGAAACTGCTTTATTGTGTCAAGTTTCAAAGAGCTAGCACAAACCGTGTTTGATTTAGAGTTCCAAATACATGTATCCCTATAGGAGAAAACAGAGTGAAACCTCAAAATGAAACCGGTTACTGCCAACAAACTGTTTAACCTAGAAGAACGAAATTTGGCGAGCCAAGTGAGATTGGTGTACTGATCATTACCTGAAAGTTTCATCAAGATTGGGTGAAAAAGTGTGTGCTGAGATTTCAGGCAACTCGTAGTTTTTTGGAAGCTTTCAGGCCCTTTCCATGAAAGTGATTCTCGCCAGTCTCTGCTTAGGGCTACATCAACAGAAAACAAAACATAGAGATAGAACTTGAAACTGCTTTATTGTGTCAAGTTTCAAAGAGCTAGCACAAACCGTGTTTGATTTAAAGTTCCAAATACATGTATCCCTATAGGAGAAAACAGAGTGAAACCTCAAAATGAAACCGGTTACTGCCAACGAACCATTTAACCTAGAAGAACGAAATTTGGCGAGCTAAGTGGGATTCGTGTACTGATCATTACCTGAAAGTATCATCAAGATTGGGTGAAAAAGTGTTTGCTGAGATTTCAGGCAACTCGTAGTTTTTTGGAAGTTTGGCAGGCCCTTTCCATGAAAGTGATTCTCGCCAGTCTCTGCTTAAGGCTACATCAACAGCAAACAAACCATAGAGATAGAACTCGAACCTGCTTTATTGTTTCAAGTTTCATAGAGCTAGCACAATCCGTGTTTCATTTAGAGTTCAAAATACCTGTATCCCTATAGGAGAAAACAGAGTGAAACCTCAAAATGAAACCAGTTACTGCCAATGAACCGTTTAACCTAGAAGAACGAAATTTGGCGAGCCAAGTGGGATTGGTGTACTGATCATTACCTGAAAGTATCATCAAGATTGGGTGAAAAAGTGTTTGCTTAGAATTCAGGCAACTCGTAGTTTTTTGGAAGCTTGGCAGGCCCTTTCCATGAAAGTGATTCTCGCCAGTCTCTGCTTAGGGCTACATCAACAGCAAACAAACCATAGAGATAGAACTTGAAACTGCTGTATTGTGTCAAGTTTCAAAGAGCTAGCACAAACCGTGTTTGATTTAGAGTTCCAAATACATGTATCCCTATAGGAGAAAACAGAGTGAAACCTCAAAATGAAACCGGTTACTGCCAACGAACGGTTTAACCTAGAAGAACGAAATTTGGCGAGCCAAGTGGGATTGGTGTACTGATCATTACCTGAAAGTATCATCAAGATTGGGTGAAAAAGTGTTTGCTGAGATTTCAGGCAACTCGTAATTTTTTGGAAGCTTGGCAGGCCCTTTCCATGAAAGTGATTCTCGCCAGTCTCTGCTTAGGGCTACAACAACAGCAAACAAACCATAGAGATAGAACTTGAAACTGCTTTATTGTGTCAAGTTTCAAAGAGCTAGCACAAACCGTGTTTGATTTAGAGTTCCAAATACATGTATCCGTATAGGAGAAAACAGAGTGAAACCTCAAAATGAAACCGGTTACTGCCAACGAACGGTTTAACCTAGAAGAACGAAATTTGGCGAGCCAAGTGGGATTGGTGTACTGATCATTACCTGAAAGTTTCATCAAGATTGGGTGAAAAAGTGTTTGCTGAGATTTCAGGCAACTCGTAGTTTTTTGGAAGCTTGGCAGGCCCCTTCAATGAAAGTGATTCTCGCCAGTCTCTGCTTAGGGCTACATCAACAGCAAACAAACCATAGAGATAGAACTTGAAACTGCTTTATTGTGTCAAGTTTCAAAGAGCTAGCACAAACCGTGTTTGATTTAGAGTTCCAAATACATGTATCCCTATACTGAAAAACAGAGTGAAACCTCAAAATGAAACCGGTTACTGCCAACGAACCATTTAACCTAGAAGAACGAAATTTGGCGAGCCAAGTGGGATTGGTGTACTGATCATTACCTGAAAGTATCATCAAATTGGGTGAAAAAGTGTTTGCTGAGATTTCAGACAACTCGTAGTTTTTTGGAAGCTTGGCAGGCCCTTTCCATGAAAGTGATTCTCGCCAGTCTCTGCTTAGGGCTACATCAACAGCAAACAAACCATAGAGATAGAACTCGAACCTGCTTTATTGTGTCAAGTTTCAAAGAGCTAGCACAATCCGTGTTTCATTTAGAGTTCAAAATACCTGTATCCCTATAGGAGAAAACAGAGTGAAACCTCAAAATGAAACCGGTTACTGCCAATGAACGGTTTAACCTAGAAGAACGAAATTTGGCGAGCCAAGTGGGATTGGTGTACTGATCATTACCTGAAAGTATCATCAAATTGGGTGAAAAAGTGTTTGCTGAGATTTCAGACAACTCGTAGTTTTTTGGAAGCTTGGCAGGCCCTTTCCATGAAAGTGATTCTCGCCAGTCTCTGCTTAGGGCTACATCAACAGCAAACAAACCATAGAGATAGAACTTGAAACTGCTTTATTTTGTCAATTTCAAAGAGCTAGCACAAACCGAGTTTGATTTAGAGTTCCAAATACATGTATCCCTATAGGAGAAAACAGAGTGAAACCTCAAAATGAAACCGGTTACAGCCAACGAACGGTTTAACCTAGAAGAACGAAATTTGGCGAGCCAATTGGGATTGGTGTACTGATCATTACCTGAAAGTTTCATCAAGATTGGGTGAAAAAGTGTTTGCTGAGATTTCAAGCAACTCGTAGTTTTTTGGAAGCTTGGCAGGCCCTTTCCATGAAAGTGATTCTCGCCAGTCTCTGCTTAGGGCTACATCAACAGCAAACAAACCATAGAGATAGAACTTGAAACTGCTTTATTGTGTCAAGTTTCAAAGTGCTAGCACAAACCGTGTTTGATTTAGAGTTCCTAATACTTGTATCCCTATAGGACAAAACAGAGTGAAACCTCAAAATGAAACCGGTTACTGCCAACAAACGGTTCAACCTAGAAGAACGACATTTGGCGAGCCAAGTGGGATTGGTGTACTGATCGATACCTGAAAGTTTCATCAGATTTGGTGAAAAAGTTTTTGCTGAGATTTCAGGCAACTCGTAGTTTTTTGGAAGCTTGGCAGGCCCTTTCCATGAAAGTGATTCTCGTCAGTCTCTGCTTAGGGCTACATCAACAGCAAACAAATCATAGAGATTGAAATTGAAACTGCTTTATTGTGTCAAGTTTCAAAGAGCTAGCACAAACCGTGTTTGATTTAGAGTTCCAAATACATGTATCCCTATAGGAGAAAACAGAGTGAAACCTCAAAATGAAACCGGTTACTGCCAACGAACGGTTTAACCTAGAAGAACGAAATTTGGCGAGCCAAGTGGGATTGGTGTACTGATCATTACCTGAAAGTTTCATCAAGATTGGGTGAAAAAGTGTTTGCTGAGATTTCAGGCAACTCGTAGTTTTTTGGAAGCTTGGATGGCCCTTTCAATAAAAGTGATTCTCGCCAGTCTCTGCTTAGGGCTACATCAACCGCAAACAAACCATAGAGATAGAACTTGAAACTGCTTTATTGTGTCAAGTTTCAAAGAGCTAGCACAAACCGTGTTTGATTTAGAGTTCAAAATACCTGTATCCCTGTAGGAGAAAACAGAGTGAAACCTCAAAATGAAACCGGTTACTGCCAACGAACGGTTTAACCTAGAAGAACGAAATTTGGCGAGCCAAGTGGGATTGGTGTACTGATCATTACCTGAAAGTACCATCAAGATTGGGTGAAAAAGTGTTTGCTGAGATTTCAGGCAACTCGTAGTTTTTTGGAAGCTTGGCAGGCCCTTTCCATGAAAGTGATTCTCGCCAGTCTCTGCTTAGGGCTACATCAACAGCAAACAAACCATAGAGATAGAACTTGAAACTTCTTTATTGTGTAAAGTTTCAAAGAGCTAGCAAAAACCGTGTTTGATTTAGAGTTCCAAATACATGTATCCCTATAGGAGAAAACAGAGTGAAACCTCAAAATGAAACCGGTTACTGCCAACGAACGGTTTAACCTAGAAGAAGGAAATTTGGCGAGCCAAGTGGGATTGGTGTACTGATCATTACCTGAAAGTTTCATCAAGATTGGGTGAAAAAGTGTTGGCTGAGATTTCAGGCAACTCGTAGTTTTTTGGAAGCTTGGCAGGCCCTTTCCATGAAAGTGATTCTCGCCACTCTCTGTTTAGGGCTACATCAACAGCAAACAAACCATAGAGATAGAACTTGAAACTGCTTTATTTTGTCAAGTTACAAAGAGCTAGCACAAACCGAGTTTGATTTAGAGTTCAAAATACATGTATCCCTATACGAGAAAACAGAGTGAAACCTCAAAATGAAACCGGTTACAGCCAACGAACGGTTTAACCTAGAAGAACGAAATTTGGCGAGCCAAGTGGGATTGGTGTACTGATCATTACCTAAAAGTTTCATCAAGATTGGTTAAAAAAGTGTTTGCTGAGATTTCAGGCAACTCGTAGTTTTTTGGAAGCTTGGCAGGCCCTTTCCATGAAAGGGATTCTCGCCAGTCTCTGCTTAGGGCTACATCAACAGCAAACAAACCATAGAGATAGAACTTGAAACTGCTTTATTGTGTCAAGTTTCAAAGAGCTAGCAAAAACCGTGTTTGATTTAGAGTTCCAAATACTTGTATCCCTATTGGACAAAACAAAGTGAAACCTCAAAATGAAACCGGTTACTGCCAACGAACGGTTTTAACCTAGAAGAACGACATATGGCGAGCCAAGTGGGATTGGTGTACTGATCGATACCTGAAAGTTTCATCAGATTGGGTGAAAAAGTGTTTGCTGAGATTTCAGGCAACTCGTAGTTTTTTGGAAGCTTGGCAGGCCCTTTCCATGAAAGTGATTCTCGTCAGTCTCTGCTTAGGGCTACATCAACAGCAAACAAATCATAGAGATACAAATTGAAACTGCTTTATTCTGTCAAGTTTCAAAGAGCTAGCACAAACCGTGTTTGATATAGAGTTCAAAATACCTGTATCCCTATAGGAGAAAACAGAGTGAAACCTCAAAATGAAACCGGTTACTGCCAACGAACGGTTTAACCTAGAAGAACGAAATTTGGCGAGTCAAGTGGGATTTGTGTACTGATGATTACCTGAAAGTTTCATCAAGATTGGGTGAAAAAGTGTGTGCTGAGATTTCAGGCAACTCGTAGTTTTTTGGAAGCTTGGCAGGCCCTTTCCATGAAAGTGATTCTCGCCAGTCTCTGCTTAGGGCTACATCAACAGCAAACAAACCATAGAGATAGAACTTGAAACTGCTTTATTGTGTCAAGTTTCAAAGAGCTAGCACAAACCGTGTTTGATTTAGAGTTCCAAATACATATATCCCTATAGGAGAAAACAGATTGAAACCTCAAAATGAAACCGGTTACTGCCAACGAACGGTTTAACCTAGAAGAACGAAATTTGGCGAGCCAAGTGGGATTGGTGTACTGATCATTACCTGAAAGTATCATCAAGATTGGGTGAAAAAGTGTTTGCTGAGATTTCAGGCAACTCGTGGTTTTTAGGAAGCTTGGCAGGCCCTTTCCATGAAAGTGATTCTCGCCACTCTCTGCTTAGGGCTACATCAACAGCAAACAAACCATAGAGATAGAACTTGAAACTGCTTTATTGTGTCAAGTTTCAAAGAGCTAGCACAAACCGTGTTTGATTTAGAGTTCCAAATACATGTATCCCTATAGGAGAAAACAGAGTGAAACCTCAAAATGAAACCGGTTACTGCCAACGAACGGTTTAACCTAGAAGAAGGAAATTTGGCGAGCCAAGTGGGATTGGTGTACTGATCATTACCTGAAAGTTTCATCAAGATTGGGTGAAAAAGTGTTTGCTGAGATTTCAGGCAACTCGAAGTTTTTTGGAAGCTTGGCAGGCCCTTTCCATGAAAGTGATTCTCGCCAGTCTCTGCTTAGGGCTACATCAACAGCAAACAAACCATAGAGATAGAACTTGAAACTGCTTTATTGTGTCAAGTTTCAAAGAGCTAGCACAAACCGTGTTTGATTTAGAGTTCCAAATACATGTATCCCTATAGGAGAAAACAGAGTGAAACCTCAAAATGAAACCGGTTACTGCCAACGAACGGTTGAACCTAGAAGAACAAAATTTGGCGAGCCAAGTGGGATTGGTGTACTGATCATTACCTGAAAGTTTCATCAAGATCGGGTGAAAAAGTGTTTGCTGAGATTTCAGGCAACTCGTAGTTTTTTGGAAGCTTGGAAGATTCTTTCAATGAAAGTGATTCTCGCCATTCTCTGCTTAGGGCTACATCAACAGCAAACAAACCATAGAGAAAGAACTTGAAACTGCTTTATTGTGTCAAGTTTCAAAGAGCTAGCACAAACCGTGTTTGATTTAGAGTTCAAAATACATGTATCCCTATAGGAGAAAACAGAGTGAAACCTCAAAATGAAACCGGTTACTGCCAACGAACGGTTTAACCTAGAAGAACGAAATTTGGCGAGCCAAGTGGGATTGGTGTACTGATCATTACCTGAAAGTATCATCAAGATTGGGTGAAAAAGTGTTTGCTGAGATTTCAGGCAACTCGTAGTTTTTTGGAAGCTTGGCAGGCCCTTTCCATGAAAGTGATTCTCGCCAGTCTCTGCTTAGGGCTACATCAACAGCAAACAAACCATAGAGATAGAACTTGAAACTGCTTTATTGTGTCAAGTTTCAAAGAGCTAGCACAAACCGTGTTTGATTTAGAGTTCCAAATACATGTATCCCTATAGGAGAAAACAGAGTGAAACATCAAAATGAAACCGGTTACTGCCAACGAACGGTTTAACCTAGAAGAACGAAATTTGGCGAGCCAAGTGGGATTGGTGTACTGATCATTACCTGAAAGTTTCATCAAGATTGGGTGAAAAAGTGTGTGCTGAGATTTCAGGCAACTCGTAGTTTTTTGGAAGCTTAGCAGGCCCTTTCCATGAAAGTGATTCTCGCCAGTCTCTGCTTAGGGCTACATCAACAGAAAACAAACCATAGAGATAGAACTTGAAACTGCTTTATTGTGTCAAGTTTCAAAGAGCTAGCACAAACCGTGTTTGATTTAGAGTTCCAAATACATGTATCCCTATAGGAGAAAACAGAGTGAAACCTCAAAATGAAACCGGTTACTGCCAACGAACGGTTGAACCTAGAAGAACAAAATTTGCCGAGCCAAGTGGGATTGGTGTACTGATCATTACCTGAAAGTTTCATCAAGATCGGGTGAAAAAGTGTTTGCTGAGATTTCAGGCAACTCGTAGTTTTTTGGAAGCTTGGAAGGTTCTTTCAATGAAAGTGATTCTCGCCATTCTCTGCTTAGGGCTACATCAACAGCAAACAAACCATAGAGATAGAAATTAAAACTGCTTTATTGTGTCAAGTTTCAAAGAGCTAGCACAAACCGTGTTTGATTTAGAGTTCAAAATACCTGTATCCCTATAGGAAAAAACAGAGTGAAACCTCAAAATGAAACCGGTTACTGCCAACGAACGGTTTAACCTAGAAGAACGAAATTTGGCGAGCCAAGTGGGATTGGTGTACTGATCATTACCTGAAAGTATCATCAAGATTGGGTAAAAAAGTGTTTGCTGAGATTTCAGGCAACTCGTAGTTTTTTGGAAGCTTGGCAGGCCCTTTCCATGAAAGTGATTCTCGCCAGTCTCTGCTTAGGGCTACATCAACAGCAAACAAACCATAGAGATAGAACTTGAAACTGCTTTATTGTGTCAAGTTTCAAAGAGCTAGCACAAACCGTGTTTGATTTAGAGTTCCAAATACATGTATCCCTATAGGAGAAAACAGAGTGAAACCTCAAAATGAAACCGGTTACTGCCAACGAACGGTTGAACCTAGAAGAACAAAATTTGGCGAGCCAAGTGGGATTGGTGTACTGATAATTACCTGAAAGTTTCATCAAGATCGGGTGAAAAAGTGTTTGCTGATATTTCAGGCATCTCGTAGTTTTTTTGAAGCTTGGAAGGTTCTTTCAATGAAAGTGATTCTCGCCATTCTCTGCTTAGGGCTACATCAACAGCAAACAAACCATAGAGATAGAACTTGAAACTGCTTTATTGTGTCAAGTTTCAAAGAGCTAGCACAAACCGTGTTTGATTTAGAGTTCAAAATACCTGTATCCCTATAGGAGAAAACAGAGTGAAACCTCAAAATGAAACCGGTTAGTACCAACGAACGGTTTAAACTAGAAGAACGAAATTTGGCGAGCCAAGTGGGATTGGTGTACTGATCATTACCTGAAAGTATCATCAAAATTGGGTGAAAAAGTGTTTGCTGAGATTTCAGGCAACTCGTAGTTTTTTGGAAGCTTGGCAGGCCCTTTCCATGAAAGTGATTCTCGCCAGTCTCTGCTTAGGGCTACATCAACAGCAAACAAACCATAGAGATAGAACTTGAAACTGCTTTATTGTGTCAAGTTTCAAAGAGCTAGCACAAACCGTGTTTGATTTAGACTTCCAAATACATGTATCCCTATAGGAGAAAACACAGTGAAACCTCAAAATGAAACCGGTTACTGCCAACGAACGGTTTAACCTAGAAGAACGACATTTGGCGAGCCAAGTGGGATTGGTGTACTGATCATTACCTCAAAGTTTCATCAAGATTGGGTGAAAAAGTGTTTGCTGAGATTTCAGGCAACTCGTAGTTTTTTGGAAGCTTGGCAGGCCCTTTCCATGAAAGTGATTCTCGCCAGTCTCTGCTTAGGGCTACATCAACAGCAAACAAACCATAGAGATAGAACTTGAAACTGCTTTATTGTGTCAAGTTTCAAAGAGCTAGCACAAACCGTGTTTGATTTAGAGTTCCAAATACATGTATCCCTATAGGAGAAAACAGAGTGAAACCTCAAAATGAAACCGGTTACTGCCAACGAACGGTTTAACCTAGAAGAAGGAAATTTGGCGAGCCAAGTGGGATTGGTGTACTGATCATTACCTGAAAGTTTCATCAAGATCGGGTGAAAAAGTGTTTGCTGAGATTTCAGGCAACTCGTAGTTTTTTGGAAGCTTGGAAGGTTCTTTCAATGAAAGTGATTCTCGCCATTCTCTGCTTAGGGCTACATCAACAGCAAACAAACCATAGAGATAGAACTTGAAACTGCTTTATTGTGTCAAGTTTCAAAGAGCTAGCACAAACCGTGTTTGATTTAGAGTTCAAAATACCTGTATCCCTATAGGAAAAAACAGAGTGAAACCTCAAAATGAAACCGGTTACTGCCAACGAACGGTTTAACCTAGAAGAACGAAATTTGGCGAGCCAAGTGGGATTGGTGTACTGATCATTTCCTGAAAGTTTCATCAAGATTGGGTGAAAAAGTGTGTGCTGAGATTTCAGGCAACTCGTAGTTTTTTGGAAGCTTGGCAGGCCCTTTCCATGAAAGTGATTCTCGCCAGTCTCTGCTTAGGGCTACATCAACAGCAAACAAACCATAGAGAAAGAACTTGATACTGCTTTATTGTGTCAAGTTTCAAAGAGCTAGGAGAAACCGTGTTTGATTTAGACTTCCAAATACATGTATCCCTATAGGAGAAAACAGAGTGAAACCTCAAAATGAAACCGGTTACTGCCAACGAACGGTTTAACCTAGAAGAACGAAATTTGGCGAGCCAAGTGGGATTGGTGTACTGATCATTTCCTGAAAGTTTCATCAAGATTGGGTGAAAAAGTGTGTGCTGAGATTTCAGGCAACTCGTAGTTTTTTGGAAGCTTGGCAGGCCCTTTCCATGAAAGTGATTCTCGCCAGTCTCTGCTTAGGGCTACATCAACAGCAAAGAAACCATAGAGATAGAACTTGAAACTGCTTTATTGTGTCAAGTTTCAAAGAGCTAGCACAAACCGTGTTTGATTTAGAGTTCCAAATACATGTATCCCTATAGGAGAAAACAGAGTGAAACCTCAAAATGAAACCGGTTACTGCCAACGAACGGTTTAACCTAGAAGAACGAAATTTGGCGAGCCAAGTGGGATTGGTGTACTGATCATTACCTGAAAGTTTCATCAAGATTGGGTGAAAAAGTGTGTGCTGAGATTTCAGGCAACTCGTAGTTTTTTGGAAGCTTAGCAGGCCCTTTCCATGAAAGTGATTCTCGCCAGTCTCTGCTTAGGGCTACATCAACAGCAAACAAACCATAGAGATAGAACTTGAAACTGCTTTATTGTGTCAAGTTTCAAAGAGCTAGCACAAACCGTGTTTGATTTAGAGTTCCAAATCCATGTATCCCTATAGGAGAAAACAGAGTGAAACCTCAAAATGAAACCGGTTACTGCCAACGAACGGTTTAAACTAGAAGAACGAAATTTGGCGAGCCAAGTGGGATTGGTGTACTGATCATTACCTGAAAGTATCATCAAGATTGGGTGAAAAAGTGTTTGCTGAGATTTCAGGCAACTCGTAGTTTTTTGGAAGCTTGGCAGGCCCTTTCCATGAAAGTGATTCTCGCCAGTCTCTGCTTAGGGCTACATCAACTGCAAACAAACCATAGAGATAGAACTTGAAACTGCTTTATTGTGTCAAGTTTCAAAGAGCTAGCACAAACCGTGTTTGATTTAGAGTTCCAAATACATGTATCCCTATAGGAGAAAACACAGTGAAACCTCAAAATGAAACCGGTTACTGCCAACGAACGGTTGAACCTAGAAGAACAAAATTTGGCAAGCCAAGTGGGATTGGTGTACTGATCATTACCTGAAAGTTTCATCAAGATCGGGTGAAAAAGTGTTTGCTGATATTTCAGGCATCTCGTAGTTTTTTGGAAGCTTGGAAGGTTCTTTCAATGAAAGTGATTCTCGCCATTCTCTGCTTAGGGCTACATCAACAGCAAACAAACCATAGAGATAGAACTTGAAACTGCTTTATTGTGTCAAGTTTCAAAGAGCTAGCACAAACCGTGTTTGATTTAGAGTTCAAAATACCTGTATCCCTATAGGAGAAAACAGAGTGAAACCTCAAAATGAAACCGGTTACTGCCAACGAACGGTTTAAACTAGAAGAACGAAATTTGGCGAGCCAAGTGGGATTGGTGTACTGATCATTACCTGAAAGTATCATCAAGATTGGGTGAAAAAGTGTTTGCTGAGATTTCAGGCAACTCGTAGTTTTTTGGAAGCTTGGAAGGCCCTTTTCATGAAAGTGATTCTCGCCAGTCTCTGCTTAGGGCTACATCAACAGCAAACAAACCATAGAGATAGAACTTGAAACTGCTTTATTGTGTCAAGTTTCAAAGAGCTAGCACAAACCGTGTTTGATTTAGAGTTCCAAATACATGTATCCCTATAGGAGAAAACAGAGTGAAACCTCAAAATGAAACCGGTTACTGCCAACGAACGGTTTAACCTAGAAGAACGAAATTTGGCGAGCCAAGTGGGATTGGTGTACTGATCATTACCTGAAAGTTTCATCAAGATTGGGTGAAAAAGTGTGTGCTGAGATTTCAGGCAACTCGTAGTTTTTTGGAAGCTTAGCAGGCCCTTTCCATGAAAGTGATTCTCGCCAGTCTCTGCTTAGGGCTACATCAACAGCAAACAAACCATAGAGATAGAACTTGAAACTGCTTTATTGTGTCAAGTTTCAAAGAGCTAGCACAAACCGTGTTTGATTTAGAGTTCCAAATACATGTATCCCTATAGGAGAAAACAGAGTGAAATCTCAAAATGAAACCGGTTACTGCCAACGAACGGTTTAACCTAGAAGAACGAAATTTGGCGAGCCAAGTGGGATTGGTGTACTGATCATTACCTGAAAGTTTCATCAAGATTGGGTGAAAAAGTGTGTGCTGAGATTTCAGGCAACTCGTAGTTTTTTGGAAGCTTTGCAGGCCCTTTCCATGAAAGTGATTCTCGCCAGTCTCTGCTTAGGGCTACATCAACAGCAAACAAACCATAGAGATAGAACTTGAAACTGCTTTATTGTGTCAAGTTTCAAAGAGCTAGCACAAACCGTGTTTGATTTAGAGTTCCAAATACATGTATCCCTATAGGAGAAAACAGAGTGAAACCTCAAAATGAAACTGCTTACTGCCAACGAACGGTTTAACCTAGAAGAACGAAATTTGGCGAGCCAAGTTGGATTGGTGTACTGATCATTACCTGAAAGTATCATCAAGATTGGGTGAAAAAGTGTTTGCTGAGATTTCAGGCAACTCCTAGTTTTTTGGAAGCTTGGCAGGCCCTTTCCATGAAAGTGATTCTTGCCAGTCTCTGCTTAGGGCTACATCAACAGCAAACAAACCATAGAGATAGAACTTGAAACTGCTTTATTGTGTCAAGTTTCAAAGAGCTAGCACAAACCGTGTTTGATTTAGAGTTCCAAATAAATGTATCCCTATAGAAGAAAACAGAGTGAAACCTCAAAATGAAACCGGTTACTGCCAACGAACGGTTTAACCTAGAAGAACGAAATTTGGCGAGCCAAGTGGGATTGGTGTACTGATCATTACCTGAAAGTATCATCAAGATTGGGTGAAAAAGTGTTTGCTGAGATTTCAGGCAACTCGTAGTTTTTTGGAAGCTTGGCAGGCCCTTTCCATGAAAGTGATTCTCGCCAGTCTCTGCTTAGGGCTACATCAACAGCAAACAAACCATAGAGAAAGAACTTGAAACTGCTTTATTGTGTCAAGTTTCAAAGAGCTAGCAGAAACCGTGTTTGATTTAGACTTCCAAATACATGTATCCCTATAGGAGAAAACACAGTGAAACCTCAAAATGAAACCGGTTACTGCCAACGAACGGTTTAACCTAGAAGAACGAAATTTGGCGAGCCAAGTGGGATTGGTGTACTGATCATTACCTGAAAGTTTCATCAAGATTGGGTGAAAAAGTGTGTGCTGAGATTTCAGGCAACTCGTAGTTTTTTGGAAGCTTAGCAGGCCCTTTCCATGAAAGTGATTCTCGCCAGTCTCTGCTTAGGGCTACATCAACAGCAAACAAACCATAGAGAGAGAACTTGAAACTGCTTTATTGTGTCAAGTTTCAAAGAGCTAGCACAAACCGTGTTTGATTTAGAGTTCCAAATACATGTATCCCTATAGGAGAAAACAGAGTGAAACCTCAAAATGAAACCGGTTACTGCCAACGAACGGTTTAACCTAGAAGAACGAAATTTGGCGAGCCAAGTGGGATTGGTGTACTGATCATTACCTGAAAGTTTCATCAAGATTGGGTGAAAAAGTGTGTGCTGAGATTTCAGGCAACTCGTAGTTTTTTGGAAGCTTGGCAGGCCCTTTCCATGAAAGTGATTCTCGCCAGTCTCTGCTTAGGGCTACATCAACAGCAAACAAACCATAGAGATAGAACTTGAAACTGCTTTATTGTGTCAAGTTTCAAAGAGCTAGCACAAACCGTGTTTGATTTAGAGTTCCAAATACATGTATCCCTATAGGAGAAAACAGAGTGAAATCTCAAAATGAAACCGGTTACTGCCAACGAATGGTTTAACCTAGAAGAACGAAATTTGGCGAGCCAAGTGGGATTGGTGTACTGATCATTTCCTGAAAGTTTCATCAAGATTGGGTGAAAAAGTGTGTGCTGAGATTTCAGGCAACTCGTAGTTTTTTGGAAGCTTGGCAGGCCCTTTCCATGAAAGTGATTCTCGCCAGTCTCTGCTTAGGGCTACATCAACAGCAAACAAACCATAGAGAAAGAACTTGATACTGCTTTATTGTGTCAAGTTTCAAAGAGCTAGCAGAAACCGTGTTTGATTTAGACTTCCAAATACATGTATCCCTATAGGAGAAAACAGAGTGAAACCTCAAAATGAAACCGGTTACTGCCAACGAATGGTTTAACCTAGAAGAACGAAATTTGGCGAGCCAAGTGGGATTGGTGTACTGATCATTTCCTGAAAGTTTC